>NW_027204590.1:0-24475 GCF_024711535.1 Dipodomys merriami
TGATTTAAAAGGCTATTTAAAGATTCTTTAACTTAAAAATTAGAAAATCTGGTATTTTAGCATGCATAAGCCTGTTTACACTGTAATCAAGTTATCTGGCTTAACAAAAAGGTATTGTCTGTTTTGTATTTAGTTCCCATGGCTAAAATTTAGGGTAAATATTAGAAATGTAAATGTAAAAGTTTATTTAACACTGTCAAAGATTTTACCTGTTTTGTCTAAAGCTGTGTATTTCATTCAAGAACCAAGAGAAATAAAAAGGGGAAAACTTAGAAGCCAACAGAAGACCTATCTTTAGAGGTGAGGGGTGAACAGGCAGAAGTGCAGCTCAGCTGGTCATGCATGGTGGGACAGGCCCTGGGGGGAGTCCACACATGGTAAAAGAGGGCAAGCTGGCACAAAGGCAGTTCATCTAACCCTAAAGAGTTGAATTGGGTGTGTGCCGACAGGAGGGGCTGAATGGCCCATCTTTGTCCGGTCCCTTTTTCTTGTAGATAAACACTGGAAGCATGATGGTGAAAATGAATGATCTGATGATCTGATTGATATTGCTAAAACTACCCCTTGAATGTATTAAAGTTAAAAAGGCCTTAAAAAGAGGGTTAAAAAAAAGTCTACCTGTATAATGTGATTTGCTCTCAATGCTATTCTACAATTTGATATGCTTTTTAAAGACATAAAGGTGTTAAGTCTATCTTCTTGGTACAATGATGGTGATTGTAATTCTTAAGTTTTTAATGTGTATCTGTTTTAAAACAAGCAGCCAAGAGGCAACGATTGGCACCTAGCCTCAAGATTTCAAGGGATTTTTCAAAATGCAACTGAAAACTAAAGCATAAAATATTAAAACAGATTAATAAGAGGCTTAAAAATTAGGAATGGATCTCGATATAAAGTTTAAAAGTAAAGTTGTTCTTAACATTTGCCTCAAAGTGCAAAAAGGAAAAATTAGGATTACTAAAACAATTGCTTAATTGCCTTTTCAGTTTGCTCTTATAGGTTTTTTGGTTACAATTCCCAGCAGGCCCACCAAAAGGAGTGAGGATTCTAGCAAGTTTGTCAGATGTAACTTTGGCTCTCAATAAGTTCCAGGTTAGAGCATGCTTAAAAGCTACTTCTATGTTGACCACCTTGTCGCTTTTAATTGGAGTAAAGTGGCCTTTTATAAGACTCATTGATCTGCAAACTGGTTCAAAGCCAGCCTGGGCAGAAAAAGGTCCCTGTGAGACTGTCACCTCTAATCAGCCAACAGAGTGCTGAAAGAGAAAGCAGATTTGCTTTGGGACTCACAATGGCAGACTGCTAGCCTTGAGCTGGAGAGCTGAGGGACAACACTCAGGCCCTGAGTTCAAGTCCAGTGACCAACTAAGGGAAATGCCAATGAGGTGTTTATCCCAGTGTGGAGAAGACACTCCTGGTACGAAAGCAATGGTGGAGCATTTAGAGGCAGTAAGCCACTGCTTGGGTGGCAGAAATAATGTCAGATCCTAGAGTCATTTGTGCATGGCCTTTCAAAAATTGGTCGGAACCAGAAGGTCATGGGAAGATAGTTTGTAAGCAGGCCTAATATCCATGACTATCTACCTTGTAAGGGACAGAAACTTGCCAGTCCTCTGTGAGCAATAAAAAGCTAAAGTTATAAAATGTAGGGGATAGTTTAAATCCCAACTCCGGTATGTGCCCAAAGCCCTAATTGGCAGAAACTTTGAGCTGACACCAACTACATAAAATTTATCTATTCAAAAAAAAGTTTGTAAACCTGAATGTGTGTTTCTATTGATATCTGTCTGAAGGCCCGCACGAGTAACTTAGACATTGTTAGGGTCACTAGTGATCACATTCCTAACTCATCCAGAAAGATGCTTTTGCAAACCGGAGTGCTAAACAAGCTACAGTGCTGTATCCGGAAAAAAGTTCTGTGCATTTGTCAAAAGTGAAAATATTATTTTTAATAACATCTAACCCTGGTAACCTCTTTGTAAAATACACTAAGGTTATAGGTTCCTGGCTAGGTAGGATCAATGCCCCTGAAGTCAGCTTGAAGAACAGAAGATGGACCTTTGCCCATCAACCCCTTTTTAAGATTAAGAGTCCAGAGTCAGTTTTGGGAAAATGAGGCAAAATAGATCATATATATTTTTTAAAGGCATAAAAAATAGTGTTAACAGGTGTGCAAGGGTGGAGATTGCATCTGTTGGAAATGGTTACAAGACCAAGCCTTCTGTATTTGTTTACAAAAATATCTGGATAGTAAAGTTGTTGTCTTGGTAAATTGTCCTGGGCTATTGTCTAAATGGTCTTAAAAATCAGTGGGGCCATGGCCTGCCAAGTCTACGTAATGCATTCTTAACCAGTCTGTGTAGAAATTTACAGCCCAGCATGAGGTGTGATGATCCTTTAGAGCCACTGAAAGACCCTGCTGATACAGCCTGATAGTCACCTGGAGGAAATCTACATCATCACCCTGACCACCTCCACCTTGGAAAAAGCAGACTGAACTCCTGCCTGATTTAATAACCTGAGACTGCTTTCCAATGGAAAGCTGCTTTGAGTCTGCTAAAACTAAGATCTTGTGGGACATTCTTTTGATGATGTCAGTAACCCTCTCTACTCCCACAGTGGATATTGGGGACAAGGACATCAGTGGCTTGCCTTAGGCACTTCAGGGCATAAGGACTGGAAATCCACTCTACAGTCACAGCCTAGTTTGGCTCCGGTATGATAATAACCTGCTTCCTCCTGGGTGTATGTTAAGGATCATCTTAAAGTGTTTGTATCAGAGCAAAAAAGGGGAGAAGCTTAGGGAGGCTTCTTGGTGCTGGTGACCCCTTGTATCATAAACAAGCTAATATCTTTTGTCAAAGATAGAGTTAACATGGTACCATTGATGGTCTTAAGGCAACAATATCAACCAGGATGGGGGACAAATAAAATCATACACCGACACCCCTTACACAGGTAGAACCCCTAAGGACCAGGATTGGCCCTTCTGTTTCCTATGAGAAGGGGGGAAATTAAGAGCCAGAAAGTAACTGCCAGGCAGAGTGACTCTAATTTTTTAATAAGTTTTTTTATTGTGAAAATAATGTGCAGAGGGGTTACAGTTACATGAGCAAGGTAATGAGTACATTTCTTATCCAGCATTGTTGTCGCCTCCTTTTTTCCCTACCATCCCTTCCTTCCCACCTCCTAAACTACACCCCCACGCCCCCTCCCACCCACCCCCAACTAAATTGTAAATTTTGTTTTTTGACATAGCATCTTGTACATCTCATTGTTGCAATGGGTCAATCTGTATCACTATGTAAACATTTGGTTTTTTCCCTTCCCCCAAAGTCCTTGAGTCTCAGAAAAGCCTGGCGCTTGCTGATCACCAGAGAAACAGGAATAGCTGGAAAGAACCTAAGATAAGCAGAACAAAGACCCCTTGTTTCCTCACTTTGTATTATAAAAGCTGTGAGAAAATGTTGGTCAGGGCCTTCTTGGGTAACCAGCTGAGACTGTGTGTGTGAAGGACCAGGCTAGAACTTGTAATAAAGGACTGTTTTGCTTTTGCATGGATTACAGTCTCCAGTGGTCTGGTCTTTGGGGGTCCCGAAAGCAGGCACAACAAAAGTATTTGTACACTTTCACCAGGAGAAACATAGAGAACGCAACCAAAATAATATTCTTTACCTAATTCATATACATAAAAAATCTTTGTTCCAAAAAAAATAGAATACAAATTCTTTTCAAATATACATGGAATATTTATTGAAATTGGCTATATTTGGGGGTCATAAAGAAACTTTTATCTATTTTGTAGGTCTTAAATTATTCATGTTATAAGCTGGGTACCAGTTGCTCACACCTGCTGTAACCCTAGCTACTCAGGAGGCATCTCAGCCTGGGGATCGAGGTTCAAAGCCAGCCCAGGCAGGAAATTCCATGAGACTCTCATCTCCAATAAACTACTCAAAAAAGCCAGAAGTGGTTCTGTGGCTTAATAATAGAGTGCTCACCTTGAGCAAAGAAGCTTAGGGATAGTGCTCAGGACCTGAGTTCAAGGGCC
Organism: Dipodomys merriami; assembly: GCF_024711535.1. NCBI lineage: Eukaryota > Metazoa > Chordata > Mammalia > Rodentia > Heteromyidae > Dipodomys > Dipodomys merriami. The sequence goes on from NW_027204590.1 coordinate 4,052, forward strand.
AGAACCAGCAAAAAACAAACAAACAAACAAAAAACATAAGAAAAAAAAACCTATTCATGTTATAGTATCTGGACACAATGGTATTAAGGGGAAAAAAAATCAATAAAGATTGTTAAAATTCAATCCTGTGGGGCAGGGAAGTTGGCTCAGAGGTAGAGTGTTTGCCTCACATGCATGAGGCCCTGGGTTTGATTCCTCAGCACCACATAAGAAGAAAAAAGCCAGAAGTAGCACTGTGGCTTAAGTGGTAGGGCACTTAAGTGGTAGGGCACTAGCTGAAGAGCTGAGGGACAGTGCCCAGACCCAGAATTCAGGCCTCACAACCAACAACAACAACAAAAAAATCATTCCTGTGTCTTACTAGATAAAATGGCCATTTTCCATTGTGCTGCTACAAAAAACACAAAGGTAGAACAGAAGTCAGTTTCTGAATTGAGCAGTGTAACCACTCACTACCTGTGAACTTTATTTCCTTTTTGTGAGTACAAACATCTACCAGCCCTGAAGCCCTGCCCTCAGATGCTCAGAAAAAGATTGGTCATCAAACTGAATACAAATTTTCTATCATATCTACCCAGGCCTACTCAGGGAATTTTTCATTTCGGGAAATTATGTAGTTCTTTTCTTTGTCTTGCTGTGTCTTTCATTGCCTATGTGAGACATTTAAGGAGACCAACTCTTTTCTCCTTCTTCTGTAAGATTCAGTATGGTTGAGAAAATAGCCCAAATTAAGACTACAAAAGCCATGCAAGAAGGGCAAGCTACAACCATGGACTATATTTATGAAAGCGGATAGACTGCTTATATTTTGTTATGGTCCAAGTAGCTTCCCAGTGCAGGGATGGATTTCCTTACTTATTAGAGTATATAAAGTCAAATATAAAGCAGAATCCCTATTCCCACCATCCCTTCTTTACACTTGGCACCCACTGTGTTTCCTGGGATCTCTCAGAAATAGATATGATAGTGGAAGATTAACAAAACCTTAAAGCACAATAAGGGTGGGGGAGGGAGGGGGAGGAAGAGAAAGAAGAGAAGCCTATATGGAGCTCAGCATATAAAATAGCATCTCTCCTTGAGATTCACAAATATTATATTTATATCTTGGATTAAAATTAAGTTACCAAGTATGTTTTTTTTTCTTTTTCCTGGTACTGAGTTTGAGCTCAGGGCCTGGCACTGTCCCTTAGGTTTTTCACTCAAAGCTGGCACTTACCACTTGAGCTGCAGTTCCACTTCTGAATTTTTGGAGGTTAATTGGAGATAGTGTCTCAAGGATTTTTCTGCCCAGGCTTGGTTCAAATCACAATTTTCTTATCTTGGCCTTTTGAGTAGCTAGTATTACAGATGTGAGCTCCTAGTGCCCAGCACCAAGTGCTTTTCAGATTAATCCTAAATACTTAAATGGAATCAAATCATTTATTTAAGGGAGTTTAGAAGCAGTTCCATAGTTCTCATCTGACACTATTGGATTTCCAGATCAGAAACAACTCTGAAAGCCATTTATTTTCTGTGAGAAAGGTGTATTTTCTGTGATAAAAACTCTTTTCTATCAAAAAACTCCTTCCTCTATGTCAATCTTGTGAAAATTGTTTTTCTGGAAAGTTCCTGCTTTAGCCAGGTAACCTGGCCTCTGTTGATTATATCATATTCCTGCCACACTTCAATTAAGAGCTCTTGCTGTTTTAGTTACATCCTGTTCCTCTTAATTAAGACATCCTATTCCTGTTAAGTCACATCCTGTGGCAGATTGTGAACCTGAGCTTGGGCAATGGGAGCAGAGGGGGAGAATGTGATGTGTTAGGGATAAAAGTGGAGAAATCTGCCTACTCCATACACTTGCTTGTAGATTTTGGCTGATGGTGATATGGTGGAGGACATAAAGATGGAATATGATATTTGACTTAGATTGTGTAAAATGGATAATGAATGATTTTAAGATCTAAATATAAGTGTGCTGTAGATAAGACTTCCCTGGTAACTCATTCCTTTAGCTAGTAACTGTAATTGTAACTCTGTAATTCCATAACTCTGTAACTCTGCTGTTTTCTGAGCAATGGGAGCTCTAAACCCAGTGGACCATCACCACCCTTTGTTCTATTCCCCTGCTTCCCACAAGCAAAACCTTGGCAGGAAATTTAAACTTAAAGTGTGCATTTCTTGTAACAATAATTGGCTAAAACCAACACCCAGCCCTCCCTTTCCCCACCCTAGCCCCAAATGCTTAAAAGCCCATATGGGCCAGCACTCGGGCCAGATCCCAACTCCAGGTGCGGTCCTGGTGCATCAGCACTTTTCGTTCAATAAAATCTTTTACATTTTCACTGCAGACAGAGTGGTATCACTGCCCCTCCCCACTACAATGGCACACTCTACTGCAGAAGTAAACTTTGCTTTGCCAAATTCCTTTCCACTTGGTGTCCTTATTACTACATCACATCCCAACAGTCCAAGGCATAGCTAACATTTTCTTTTCTAATAGCATACTGATTTTTAACAGTTATTATGTGGCAGAATGACACAGGAAAAGAATGTTCAGAGAACTGAGTAAGAGAATCAGAGAATGTGATAAACAGTGGATAGAGTTTCTTATCCAGAGCAATCAAAATCTCATTAAACATTCTCAAAATGATGCAAAATGAATTAGCTATAATGCAACTAATAATCTGGATTTTGGAGTTGATTATTACAATCACACCACCACCACCTATCATAATATTTTTCAGAACACTTCAATAAGCTCATACTGCAGTATGTAATTTATAACTCAAGAATGTTGATTTTTAAAGCAAAATGAAATAATGGACACAATCAGATAATGTCACATTCTTACCAAAAAGTCTAAAAAGAAAGATAATAGAAAGCAATTAAGAATTGGGCTGGATATTGGTGTCTCACTCCTATCTTCCTAAATATTTAGGAGACTAAGATCTGATGATTGTGGCTGGAAGCCAGCCTGAGCAGGAAAGTTTGTGAGACTCTTATCTCCAATTAACCAGCAAAATGACAGAAGTAGATCTATGTGGCTTAGTGGTAGAGCACAAGTTTTGAGCAAAAAAGATAGAGGACAACACCCAGGCCCTGATTTTAAGCCCCAGTATTAATACACACACACACACACACACACACACACACACATGAGAGAGAGAGAGACAGAGAGAGACAGAGACAGAGACAGACACAAAGACAGACACAGACAGAAACAGCACAAAACAGAAAGTAATGAAGAAAATTTGAATAAGGTAAGTTAATAACAATAGTAAAATATTAAAATATTAACTTTATAAATGGAAGCTATTTATACTTAATGACAGCAATCTCATTTCTCGGTTAACACTCAAGCAGAAAAACATAAACATAGGTCACAATATATGGATAAACCTGTTTATACTTGTGCTTTTCCTCTTAATATTTTTATTTAAGTAGTTGTACAAAAGGATTTCAATTCAACATGCCGATTTATGAGTTCAATACAACTTTTTTTTTGTCACTTGTGGGACTTCAACTCTGGGCTTGGGTGCTGTCTTTGCACTCTTCAGCTCAAGGTGAGCACTCTACCACTTGAGCCACCGCACCTCTTCGGTTTTCTAGTGGTTTATTGGAGATAAGAGTTTAATGGACTTTCCTGCCTAGGCTGGCTTTGAACTGTGATCCTCAGATCTCAGCCTCCTGAGTAGCTAGGATTACAGGCGTAAGCCACCGGTGCTTGGCTCAGTACAACTTTTTTGTATTGTGGTACTGAGGCTTTGGACTCAGGGCCTTAAGCTTGTGAAGTCAGTGCTTTACTACAGAGTTACACCTTCAGCCAGAATATAATGAGTCTTGATCAGTGTCACCTATTCCATCATGGCTCCTACCCCATCTCTCCCAATCCTACCCATCCCCTCAAGTTACCTGGTTCCATTTTCATATACATTCACTGAACATTATGACTATATTCACGCACAATTCCTCACTCCATTCATCTACCCCTTTCTCTTAAGTTTCATCCTTACTCCTGTGAAACATGTTTTAGTTTCCTGGTATTCATTCCATTAACTGTCAGTTAATTGTTCAAAAGAGTTATAGCACTGAAATCGACCTCTGCATATATCATACTTCAGTCAGTTTGCTTGTATATATATATATGAAGATGAGCCTGTATATGATATATATATAGATATGTTTATGTTTTAGATCTAATTTCAACATATGAGTAAACATTCACCCTTTGTGTATCTTAGCCCGACTTAGTTCACTTACCAGAAATTTTGCTATACTTATGATAGCCAAAAACTAAACTCAAAATGAACTAGATGCACTTTGACAATGAATGAAAAATCATTGTATCTATAACAAAGATAAACCCCACCAACATACTCTTGAGAGATGAAAGACACACACATTGCAAGACTTTATTCGTGCAACTGGAGATGAGGCTTTGCCACATTCTAAGCCAACCCTGTTGTGTAGAACAATAGTTTTAGGTTGACTTTGCCCTCAATGACCCCATTTTATGTAATAGTACTTTGAGCCATTTAGAAAGCAAATATTTAGACAGAACAACTCTGCATCTTGTTTGTAGAAGTAAACAACCACCATCTGTCCAAACATGAGACAGACTGATCATTTATTTATGCTAATAAAAGATTACTACCTATACAACTTATCAAATTAAATCAAGAACACATGGACACATGGATGTATCAAACCCATATTAGATAAACAAGGCCCATTAACTTCTTGAACTCATCAAACCAAGGAATAATACTCTTGTCCAGGAATTCAATCACAAGAAACAGAGTAGCAACATTTTGAGAGGTCAAATTCAGAGTCTTTGTTGAAGATCTGGTAGCTGCAGGTGAACTCTTGTCTCAAAGACCTGCAGCTCAGAATGTAGCTTGCACAAAACTTTTAAAGGCAAAAACCACATGCTTAAGCCAGGTGGTGGTGGTTCAGACCTGTAATCCTAGCTACTCAGGAAGCTGAGACCTCAGAATCACAGTTCAAAGCCAGCCCAGCAATAAAGTCTGTGAGACTCTCATCTCCAATTAACCACCAGAAAACTGGAAGTGGCGCTGTGGCTCAAGTGGTAGAGCACTTTTGCTGAAGAGCTCAGGGAGAGCACCCAGCCCCACAACCAAAACAAAAACAACAAACAAAAACAAAGAAAACAAACAAAAAAACCCAACAAAACAAAACCCACGTGATTGGGGTGGGCAACAGTCAAGGGTGAGCATTGGAGCAAAACTTTCCTGGAGCTAAACAGCATGACATCTGCATATTCTCTGGAGCAGAGCTCTTGTAGCTTTCTTGGAGCTAAACAACATGATGCATCTCCAATTCAAAGAATGTCTTATCTCACCTCTAGGTCATTGGAGCTAGGTGAAAAGCTCCCCCCTCTCCCCCCGCCCCAACAAGGCACCAGGATGGCTGTGAGGATAAGGCATCTTACTTAGACTCGGTATTCTTATTTCAGTACAACCTTTCTGGATCACATGAAAGAAAGGGCACTGTGGCACACACTGAGCCATCATCAGACCCATGCAATGTGTGTGTCATGGGTCAACAGGTAAAAACTCTGTCTCAGGCTTCAGTTCAGCATAATTGCTGTCTGACATCACCCATTCAAGTTAACCTATTTCTGGATTCAATAATCCTAGAAGTTGCACTGTACTTAGGAGCATCTCTGAGCTTTGCCCCTCCTGTACCTCATTAACTTAATGACTTGTTAATTTCCTATTTAACCACCTGCAGTAATTTTTTCTGGATCAGTACAGATCTCTGGGCTTGCCTTTGGCAAGGTCTCTTAAAAACCCTAGGGCTACTTTTACCATTCTTAGCCATTTTGTAACCTATATATTATTGTGACATATAATGTTTGATCTGACAGTATTAATAATTCAGATTGGAATAAAAGAAATCATCTGCCAGTGGCTATCAAGTGAAACTAGTAGAATTTAGTGAATTAAGATCAATAAAACCAACATAACTTGCAAGTTTAATGTTATTCAATAATTCTGACATTAAGGAAAGATTCAAACAAGCTTGCTAACATAGCTTGTTCATGATAACTTCTTAGAATAGATAAAACTATGCTAATGAAAGATTCATGTATATATCAAGAATTTAAAAAGGAAATTACAATAAAAATTTATTGTAATTATTACAATAAAAATGAACTTAATATTTATGTTTGGATAAGAGGAAAAAAAGTGTTCATCTTTTCTCAAAGGAATCTCAAGGCAAAACAACAAACAGATGAGGAAGTGCTACATACTAAAGGCCAACATGACTCTTATCAGAAAGAAGAGGGACAAGGCAACTTGTATAGAAATCAAAATGGAAGCTGGACCTCATTAGCAACTATGAAGAGCCAAGTGAATGGTTAAATTAATCAACTCAGTAAAGGCTGGAGAATCATCATGACTTTTTACCAGTTTTGGAAACTTCATCACCAAATGCAGCCAACACAACAGCTAATGTTCAGATATTTGTAGAGATGAATTATATTGAGTCAGCTACAGTAACAAGAAAGAAACCACAGTGATATTGCCCATTCCTGATACAAGCTTCCTTCTGGAAAGATAGAATAGATATGAATATTTGACAGCAATGAAAAACATCTAGACTTTGAAATATGCAACAGAGAGATCATCTAAACCAAAAGGCACTTGAGATACAGTAAGTCTTATCTTTTCTTTCCATTATAAAATTGTCCTTATTTTTAAATAAAGTAAGTTACATTATTTCCCTATAGGTGAGTCTTGGCATGATGTATTAGCCCAAATAAACATAAAAAAGAGTAACCTTATTAAGATCATTTACCCAAGTGGCAAAAAAGTCACAATATAATAGACATCGAGTGCGCTGTTGTTTAGTCTTAAAAAGGAAAGAAGTTATGACAAATGGCACAACATATATGAACTTGGAAAACATGATGCTAAACAAAAGAAGCCAGTCATCCTAAGAGGTCAAATAATTTCATCTACATGAAATATCCAGAAATTCTATAGGATGATTGCTAATGGGTACTAGGTTCCTTTTGGAGGATGATGAAAATATTCTATAACTGAATGTGGTGGTGGTGGTCATACAATTCTGTGAATATCCTAAAAACTATTGAATCATACAGTTTACATGAGTAAGTTGTATGGTATGCAATTTTAATCCTAACAGAGGAATAACTTAGAAAGCAGAAATTCAGTGATCATAGTTCCCAGCCAGCCTAGGTATAAAAATTTCCAAGACACTACCTTACTCAATGGCTGGGTGTAGTGGCACATGCTTTTCATTCCCAGCGGCACAGGGAAGCAGAATTAGAAGGATTTGAGCCCAGGTTGGCTGAGCCTAGAGCAAAAAGCTATCTCGAAAATTACCAATGCAAAAAGGGATTGGAGGCATAGCTCAAGTGATAGAGTGCCTGGAAAGTAACACAGCATTCATTGGTCTTCTCTGGAGGTCTGGATTCTCCACACCATTTAAACACTATAGTAATGAACACTAGATAAAATGTTCCCATGTTTGTCCTACTTTTGGCAGTTATAACTTAATAATATAACCATCTCTACATTTATAATTTCTTCTTAGAAGTTTTAATATTTTCATTCCTATATTTATACCAACATTTATTGCCACAGTAATTTTATAATCTGGTGCATAAGGGGTCACAGTGACTAGATAGTAAATTCTGACACATGATGTTGAATTGAAACCCCTTTGTACAACTACTTAAATATGAAAATAAGACTCATGATCCTCGTGTCACCATGTCCTCACAACCAGGCTTCTTCTATTCTAGATTTATTAGTTTTCTTTCATTAGAGAATGGGAAGAGTTGGTGAGGTATTTGAATTGTGTATATGGGTCAAATATTTCATTACCTTTATTGTTGTATCCTTTGGTTCCATTTATCATCCAGAAAATTAGAAGTTTTTATTTGGAATAATTTTGGCTCATTCCATATAACTTTTCCCAGAATTGTGATGAGTAAATATTAACTAACATTTCACCTGACAAACTATTAAGTGTTTAATCTGTGAAAATTATATGTTAACTAATAAATATGTAGGTTTGAATCTGTATTCAAGCAGGAAAAGAACAAGGAACCATGGGGAGTTGAAATTCAGTCATTGAGAAAATGACAGAAATAACAATCTGAATCTAGGGATTGAAAATAAGTCTTTCTTAGAACATTGCAGTAGGAGACTTCCCGAAACTGTCCACTTGAGGGAGGTAAAGACCTAAAATGTCTTTAGATTGAAACAAATCATTCAGCGAATACTGGCTTGGTTCCTAGTTGTAAGAAAAGGAGCCCATGGAAACTGTCACCAGAGGGGGCTGACGTTGCTACAAATCCAACCTCCTTCTAGGGTGAAGGGACACTGTGTGGTACAAAGAATTTATATTCATAGCTTTTGTCACCTTGTTCTTTGTAGTCACTTTTTGAGTATGTACACAATCCTAAAGACCTGGGTAAGTCAAGCTCCAAATGCAAAGCAAACAGTTGGGTGACTTCTCCACATAGAAATAAAAGAGAAAGTTGAGCCAGGTGTGGTGGTGCACACCTGTAGTCCCAACTATTGAGTAACAGAGGCTGCCAATGATTACTTGAGTTTGGAGTCTGTGACCCACCTGGACAGCATAGTGAAATCTAGTCTCAAAAATAAACAAACAAAAAAAAAAGAATAAATAGAAATCTTACTTGGGCTGAGGGTGTAGGTCTATGGTAGAGCACTTGACCAGTGTGCAGCAAGGCCTTGGCTGATCCAGTTCAGCAACAGATAAGCAAATGATTAATGCATCATCCAATCTTAAATGGTCATTGCTCTGGTGAATCAACAAATTTAGTTATTATAGCAGAGATGAGATTTATATTTATATAACAATATTTATATAATATATATTTATAATATTTATATAATATATTTATATAGCAATCTTTACTCATTCCCATTTGTTTAGTAATCATTTTTCAGAATAGTCATAGAGCTAGGTGGTGACTCATACCTGTATTCCCAGCTACTAAGGAGGCTGAGATCTGAGGATTGCAGTTTAAAGCCAGCAAGAAAGTCCATGAGACTCATCTCCAGTTAACCAGCAATAAGCCAGAAGGGAGGTATGGCTCAAGTAGTCAATCTCTAGACTTGGACAAAAAAGGCAAGTGAGAACTTGGGCCCTCAATTCAAGCCCCAGTACCAACACACACACACACACACACACACACACACACACACACACACACACACACACACACACACACACACTCACACACACACACACACACACACACACACACACACACAGAATAATCACAGAAAGTATTTCAGATTCACTTCCATTTCTTTGCATCATTTTTCTATCCAGACCTTCTCTTCCTGTATCTTCTTCCCTCTTCTAGTGTATCCTCAAAACACACCATTCTTGACATGGGAAGGAGGAGAGGAGATACATTTCAGAGGTGCTAACATGGGTTGTTATTGGGTCCTTGAAGTTATTGGTGCTTGCTTAGGACCACAGTCACTCAGCAATGTCCTTTAAGAAGATGCTTGATACACAATGTATTCCAGGGCCAATGGGGGAAACAATCACTAGGTAGCTTGGCTTTTAGCCTAGTTCTAATGATCTTTTTTCAGTCACATTGAGCATAGCAATATTATATGTCTATAAAATTACTTTTGTTATTTATTTGCAAATATTCTTTTCCATGTTTAGCTTATGGTAGTTTATGATGAAAAAGAAAATTCTGACTCTTCATGTTAAATTGTTTGTTACTGCTTCTGATACTTAACTTGGATTGTCAATGTAGATAAGAAGTCTCTTCCCCTTTACAGAGCTTGACAGGATTTATTGGAATACTGGGCATTTCCTGCCAGCTCAATGGAGCACCAATCCACCAGTTAGTGGTGGTTCAGGCCTTTACTGGAAATTAGGGAGTGGTTCTACTCATTTCAAACACAGACCACTTGAGTCTGAACCTCAAGAAGGATCTCAAAAAGAAAAAAAAAAACACACAAACTTGAATTAGAGAGCTGTTTAGGAAACCATTCCTGCCCTCTATTAAATTTTATAGTTTAACTTTGGGGTGGAGAGAGATCAAACTAAGAGTCCCCTTGCTGTGTTCAGCTGATGCTTAACTTGGAACTCCCACAAAAAAAAAAAAAAAAAAAAAAAAAAGCTGTCTGAGTTGGAGCAGCGTGACAGCTGATACTTTGTCATTTAAGCCCTCCCCCAACCTAGGATCAGATGCAGATGCTAAACTCTGAGGCCTGAAAGCTTAGCTCATTTTGAGCTATGAGGTTGACAGAAATCACTGTTCTCCTCACTTTAGGTAAGAATTCTGGGCTAAAAAAGATGATTTTGTGCTTAAAGACACAAGAGAGCAAACTGATGCCTCCACTTCTTACACTGATTTTCCAAACAGTGGGAAATAATTAGTGTCTGTTACTCTCTGAAGAATTTGGAGTCTCATTATGGGTGGCTGACTACATCCATACTCACAGGCTGTAATGGGTTCATTAAGCTCAATGGTAGTGGGAAGTAAGCAATTTAGCATTTTGGTTCTGAATAGCTAAGGAATGAATATCAGCAGCATTTCTTTCATCCTGTGCAAATCATATGAAAAATACTCAAGAACAGGGGTAGAGTCGGGAAGAAGAATTCTAGAAGTTGTTTATGAACAGGATTTTTAGATGCAACAAATTTGATCATCTAAAGCTAATCTGTTCTTTTTTAATTCCTTAGGAATTATGACTGATGCTAAAACCACACAGCCAGATTCAATGGAGTGGACAGAAGGAGAACCTGCACGTTTGCCTTGTAACCATTCTACCATCAGTGGAAATGAATACATTTATTGGTATCGACAGATTACCTTCCAGGGTCCAGAATACATAATTCATGGTCTAAAAAGCAATATAACCAACAGAATGGCCTCTTTGGCCATCCCTGCTGACAGAAAGTCCAGTACTTTGATCCTGCCCCATGTCAACGTGAAAGATACTGCAGTGTACTACTGCATCCTGAGAGACACACACTGTGACACAAGGGCCTGCACCTGTGCAACAAGTCCCTGAGGGGGGATGGGGGAAGCAGAAACAGCCATATAAACAGGCCACTGCATAGAACGAAGAGAAGCTCTATGAGGAAACATACAAGAGAAAGAAAAGAGGTAAAGAGAAAAGAGTCAGATGCCTGTATCTCACACCTATAATCCTAGCTACTCAGGAGGCTGAGATCTAATATCATGACTCAATGCCAGCCCAGGCAGGAAAGTCCATGAGACTCATATCTCCAAATAAGCAGCAAAAATCCAGAAGTGGAGTTATAGATCAAGTAATAGAGCGCTAGTTTCAAGCACAAAAGTTCAGGGACAACACTTAGGCTATAAGTTCAAGTCCCATGACTAGCACAAAAGAAAGAACAGAGAGAGACAAGAACAGAGAGACCAAGACAGAGAGAGAGAATCAAGGAGTAGATGAGTGAAGGAATTAAAAGACCACACAGAAAGAGCTAGCATTACTTTGAGAACTGAGAATCTTGTGTGTACAGACTGATAATGATAATTGTAATCCTACAATAAAGAGAAAAGGAAACAAAATCTTCACATGTTTATTTCTCTTAGTAAAATGCTTCTTGCTGTGTCTATCTCAGTAAAAATGGTGAGAACTCTACTTGATTGGAAGAAGGCTTTGGTTTTTTGAATACCAGAGTGAAAAGGTAGCCAATTGAACCAATATACAGGTTCTGTTCTATTTGAACAGAAAAGCCTCAAACAAAAATCCCCCCAATATACCACCAGACATCAGCTCTAGCAATGGTAAGAGCAAATGCATTCTCATCTCCTCAAAGACCAGCTTTCACTGTATCCTGAATACATTTTTCAGGGACTCAACTTCTCCCATCCTGCCTGAAGAGACATGGGGTAAAGTTACAGTTATAGGATGGTGACTTAACCATCTGAGGTGGCTTTAATCAACCATGGGAAACAGTGCAAATAGAACATTTTATCCATTTTAAACAGGTATTTGTTTTACCACACCCATTTTAAAAACTAAACCTGTCTTAAATCTTTTACCCCTATGACAATTACTTCAAAATGATTGCCTTGAGGCCTAACTAGAATATTGGAGGGCCCCGTGGTAAATGAACTTCATAATTCTAAAGAGAATTTTCCAATTAGGTCAAGAATGAAAGTAAATGAAATCTCTAGACCATAACACCTACACACAGAAGGATCCCCAGTCATAGAGTGAGGAGCTATAACCATCACCAGGGGGTTGCATTGGTCAATGTTGGTTGACCACCCCACATCATTCCAACCATAACCAGGAGATAATCATTCTCTAGTACATTAAACTTGGGATGCACAAATACTTATATAATCTAATCTTGGGAAGAGTGTTTTGTTTTGTTTTGCTTTGTTTTGCTTTTTGGTCAGTCATGGAGCTTGAACTCTCAGCCTGGGCACTGTCCCTAAGCTCTTCAGCTCAAGCCTAGCTAGCACTCTACCACTTGAGCCACAGCATCACTTCAGGTTTTCTGGTGGTTTATTAGAGATAAAGAGTTTCACGGCTTTTCCTGACTGGGATGGCTTTGAACCGTGATCCTCAGATCTCAGCCTCCTGAGTAGTTAAGATTATAGGTATGAGCCACCAATGCACGGTTTGGAAAGAGTGTTTTAAATCCCTCTGTCTCTCCCAATCATAAGACAGCTTCTTGGTGGAAGAGAAATAACAATGACCACCAACAACCACATCAGTCCTTTTAAGTCATTTGGCATCTCCTGGACTGGATAACATGACCATTGTCTTCCCTTGGGGGATTGCTTGATTTACCCAAGTGCAGAAAGTCCATCCCTTTTCTGTAGTACACACTGCCCTTTCAGTGGTTAACTGGCACTTAAAAAGGTCCCAGATTAGCTTTAGTCTTTTTCTTTCAAATCTTGATCAGGACACACTCTCCAGGCTTGTTCTGGTATAAAGGGAACTCAAACTGTGTATCATGGGCCAGCAGTCCTTGTTGCCTTGAGGGGTGAGATACTACACACATAATTTTGGAGGAACTGATTTGGGGATTTTCAAGAGAGGAGACCATTAATTTGAATGCTTCAAAAACCCTTCAAAAGGGTTTCTCCCTTTTTGAGGCAAAGACATTTATTAACCTTCCTTGCAGGCTAAACAGTCCTCTGCCACCTGTCTTGCTATTAATTAATTCCCTCTCATCCCATTTTTTTTAAAGACACACATCATATCGAGTACAAATTTAGAGCCTGCATACATTGTTCCTCCTTTCTTTTTAACATATTTAACACCCATTGAGTATAAACAAATCACAAGTTTGTGCAAATCAGTTATTAAGAAATCTCCCCAATTCAACAATCCTTACTTTAACCACATTCACACTGAATACCTGATATGCCCTTTCCCTGTATCACCCCAGAGAAGCCATCCATAAATAATTTAAGCATATCCTGGAAGGGAGTTTGGTTGAAAGCCCCTCTATTTCTTCAGGGACCAATCAGCATTTTTCTTCATTGGCTAAATACCCCAAGGACCATAGCTCTTCCTCAATAAATTGTAGCTTTCGATTTTGAGACTCAATACTTGTGTCCCCAAAAACTTAGAAGATTAATAGTTGCATAAGAAGTTCATCTGGGGAGGAAGATCACATTTTTTTCCAACACTGACATCTATTCTAAGACATGGCTGAATGAAATTAGAGAAATCCATGAAGCCTTAGGGGAGAGCTGTCTACCTATACTATTGTTACCTTCTGGCTGAGCACCCTCCCATAAGATTTTATCTTTCTTTTTATCTGTTCTCCCCAACCCTCCCCCCACAACCCCCTCCTACCCTTCCCCTGGCTGTTGGGAACAATCTATAATAACTATAATTAAGTAGATAAATGTTTTAGCTATGAGTTGCTTACCATCTCTCCTAGGGCGTAGGATGACAAGAGGACCCAAACCTTGTTTCTGTGTCCTAGCACCATCAGGATAAAGATAGCCACTTGGAACAGCACAGTGGCACTGTCATAGTAGCGGCATTCTCTCTCTTCTGAGAGTCTATAGCCACAAAACTTCTGGATAGACTATAGAAACCATATAACACACCACATAAAGACACAGAATATGGAACACATACAATTAGGAAATTTCTACCTTTCTATCTGGGCCCCAAGTCAAGTAGCTCTCCCAAACTAGGGAGAGTGAACACTCCTCCCTGAACAAAGTCTGTCTAGAGAGTTAGAGAAATAAAAGACAAAAAAAATTGTACTCAATCCCCCCATTCCTCCTGAGGATGAGTTTCCCAGAGTTCTTCTAGTGACATGACAGCATCCTGGACAAGTCCCCAAGTGTTAGAAATAACTAGGGATATAGGAGCATCATGTAGTAATAAAAACACCAACTCAATGACGGGTGCTGGTGGCTCACGCCTGTAATCCTAGCTACTCAGGAGGCTGAGATCTGAGGATCATTGTTCAAAGTCAACCGTGGCAGGAAAGTCCATGAGACTCTTATCGCCAATAAACCACCAAAAACCTAGAAGTAGCGCTGTGGCTCAAGTGGTAGCCACTAGCCTTGAGCTGAAGAGCTGAGGAACAGTACCCAGGACCAGAGTTCAAGCACCAAGACAAAAATAAAAACCACTACCAACAACAACAACAACAACTGAAAGATTAAAAATTAGAGTTACATTTTACAATTGCTAACTGCTGATTTTGCTTTTGTAAACTTGCTCGTGCTAGCACTAACCCCCCATTTTCTAGAAATAAGGAATTGAGTAAAGAGTCTTGGAGCCCAGATGCCGCCCCCGGACAAGGTCTGTGGTCATAAATAATGAACAAACAAGTAAATTCCCCAAGTGGTCAAATGGGACCCAAGAATGGGACCCAAGAATGGAACCCAAGATAAGGACCACCTGGCAAGTCCAGCAAACTAGGCCAAATGTTAATCAATCACAAGCCTGTAACTATGTAAACTCCCCTCCAGGGTGACCGCTCCCCCTAGACTTGCCCTGAGCCAACTGTTTTACAAAGAGTGTTATAAAAATGATTGCTGGAGTGTATAGTGACTTCTAAATGGGCCAGTCCTGGGACACCTGGTGTTATATGCTAATCTTGTGGGTTTTGCCTTTAAGAATGCCTTACAACGTCGGTGGGGGGGGAGGGGAGGGAAGGAGAAGGATTGGGATTGGGGGGGAGAGGGGAGGCTGGGAAGGGATGTGAAGGGTAAACCAAAGGAGGAGGCTGCAATGCTTGGTAAGAAATGTACGCATTATCCTGCCCATGTAATTGTAACCCCTCTGTACAGTATGTTCACAAATAAAATTAAATTAAATTAAAAAAAAAAAAAGAATGCCTGTAACCGCGGTTCCGGGCTCTCTCCTGTGCCGAGGCAGAGAGACCGTTTGCACAAACACTGAATAAACTCTTCTTGCTTGTTGCATCTACTGGTTTGGAGTCTTGGTTTCTGGGGCACCCTCCCATTGACAAAAGTATCCCAGGAGTCTGGGGTCTTTCACAACAACAACAAAAAAAAAACCCACCAACTCAAAAGGAACTTGGCAAGGCAATGTTTACTTCTCCAGAAGGGTGCACCATCAGTCAAAATTCTGGCAATCAAGCACACAGAGCCGGCAGGCTGCTCCCTTTTTATCCCTAACCCAGCAGGCCCTGCTCCTCTGCTCACATTGGCTGAGTTCAGGTGCATGATGTGCAAAAGAATGTGGCTTAATTAACAGGACATAATTAAAATTTAAGAAGCTTAATTAAAGTGCTCAAAAAAAGGATGTATGTAACTAGAACATAATTCACAAGGGTCAAGCCACCTGACCAAAGCAAGACTACTCAGAAAAACAATTCAAGATTAACAGAAAGGAAGAAAACTATTCTGGTAGAAATGATGATGC
Source organism: Dipodomys merriami (assembly GCF_024711535.1). NCBI lineage: Eukaryota > Metazoa > Chordata > Mammalia > Rodentia > Heteromyidae > Dipodomys > Dipodomys merriami. The sequence continues at coordinate 19,942 of NW_027204590.1, forward strand.
TTTTCTCACAAATAAAACCTGGAAACAAAAACTGAATCTCCTCACCCCACTTCTACTCCATTTCCTCTTCAATTCCTATAATAGCTTTTTTTTTTTTTGACAGTTTGGAGTATGTCCTGAAAATCACATTCCTTTCCACTTGTGTAAATATGCATAACTAGCTACCAAAGGGTATTATGTAAATTGGATTATGCAACATGGTTTTGCAACTTATTTGTATTTTTTTACTTGAAAAGCTGTTGAAGTGTTCATATCAATATATACAGAAAAATATTTTCATATATATTGTATAATATTTTCAATATCTGAAAATAATAAGTGGCTGAATAACACTTTAAATTTGAAATCTATTAATATTTACATTTTGCTTCCTTATACATTACTAACAGAATTATATTTTTTTGTGTACCAGCCTTAGGGGTTTGACCTCAGGGCCTGAACACTGTCCATGAGCTTTTTTCACTCTACCACTTGTGTCACAACTCAGCACCAGCTTTTGGATTATTAATTGGAGCCAAGAATCTCAAAGATTTTTTCCTGTGTGGGCTGGCTTTGAACCACAATCCTCAGATCTAGCCTCCTGATTAGCTAAGATTACAGACATGAGCCACGAATGCCTGATTCAAAATTAGTTTTATATATTCTTCTTTTCTTTCTGGAGACAGATATTGCTATGTAACTCAGGGTGGCCTTGAACTCAATATTTTTACCTCCATTTTGATTACTAATATGATTGGACAACATTCTGTGTGTTGGCTCTGTGATTCAGTTTCATAGCATGTTAGTATTTAATATGTCTAATATTCTTAAGTGATTACCTTCTTGTTTATTTATAAAAGTTCTTTTAATGATATGTATATTTCATTGACTGGCATGTACATTAAGCCATTTTTTTCAAATATATTGTTTTGTTTTCTTGTGATACTGGAGATTAAACAGAGCTCACAAAGCAGACATGATACTTCAGCCACACCTCAAGCCCCTTCCTAAATTGTTTGGGGATTTTTTTAAGGTAGAAGCTTGCTTTATGCCCAGAAAATCCTGGACAACAATTCTTCCACTTGTGCTTTTCTGTGTCACTGGAGATAACAGGAGCATATCAATGAGTGAGATAGAGTTTCTTTCTTTCTCTCCCTCTCCCTCCCCCCCCCCTCTCTCTCTCTCTCTCACACACACACACACACAGCCATCTGAACATAAGGCAGAGATCAGATCAGGGCAATGCACCATCTAATACACAAGAAAGGCCTGAAATACACTTTGCCTTCATTGCCCTCAGAAAAACCTAGTCCTAATGAAACCTTAATTTTGGATTCAGGGAGATTTGTTATGGCAATGCTTGCAAACTAAGGGAGAGGGAAGTGATAGTAGGAGAAAAACAAAGCTGGATAAGAAAGGTACTCATTATCTTACTCATGTAACTGTAACCCCTCTGCATAGCATCTTTACAATAAAATAAGATTTAAAATCCTTCACAACTGTATGAGATCAAAGATAGGACTCTTCTGCTTCCCATCACAGAATATATCTGCTTCTCTGTCAGTCTCAATTACTTCTCCAACACAGGTATGTTTGTTCTCCACTCTTGGAATCACATCTGTTTTTTGTCCTTTTACTTTCAAGCTACTCAGGAAATGATCCCCTCCAATGATAAGATAAAATCATTCATATACAGAGAAGCTATTGCCCACACATTTGTCTTGCAAGTAATTCTAAAGTAAGTTCTTCAGATGAAGGGGGTAACACTAGATGGTAACCTAAATCTATAGAAAAGAATAGGAGAACAAATAAAGAGAATTATATTAATAAAAAATAGAACTATATATATTTTTCTTTTATCTTCATAATATTCACAATATTTTAAAATTGTATAAAATAGTATTTTATTTTATTTTATTTTATTTTGGGGGGTCCAGTCGTGGGGCCTGAACTCTGGGCCTGGGCGCTGTTCCTCAGCTCTTCAGCTCAAGGCTAGCGCTCTACCACTTGAGCCACAGTGCCACTTCTGGCTTTTTTCTTTTTGCTTATGTGGTGCTGAGGAATCGAACTCAGGGCCTCATGCATGCAAGGCAAGTGCTCTACCACTGAGCCACCTTCCCAGCCCGTATAAAATAGTATTTTATTTTTAAATTGAAAAAAATACTATTTAGTATATATGTGTACAGATGTGATTTTAATATTTGACAAAACATGAAAATAAAATTCAGGGAGGATGGGAAGGAATGGGAAGGGGAAACAAAGGAGGAGGCTACAATGCTTGATAAGAAATGTACTCATTATCTTGCCCATGTAATTGTAACCCCTCTGTATGGTATTTTCACAATAAAAAAAAAGAAATTAAAATAAATAAATAAATAAAATGCAAAGGGAATGGAACTATTTCAGAGCAAGCAAATGACACCAGACAGTAACTTTAACCCACATAACTCTGGAAATTGTAATGTCAGGGATCCATATAAAAGATCACATATTTTTTCCTTCCTTCCCTTGTTTTCTTACAAAGATAATGATATAAAGCAAAAATTATAGCATGCTGCTATTGGGTTCATGACCTCTATAGACACAGATATGTGACAAAAAAGTTCAAAATATGGTGAAAATAGAGACATAAAAAGCAAAATGTCAGGAGAAAGATGGTGGAGGAGAAGCTAGGGACTAAACAAGCTCTCATGTAGAGACCAGTTTTAGTGTTCTGGTGAAAAATCCAAGGCTAGGGAGTCACACCAACTGTGCAATCATAGTACAGAGAGTTTGGCCAGAGAGGAAAAATTCAGGCAGCTTGGTTAAGGAGACAGATTGGAGTACTCTCCAATGTCTCCTGCAGTGGTGGCTCCTTCCACAGCCACCAGATCAACAGACAGAACCAGGGACAAAGGCACCAGAGATGTTGTGTGAGGGGATTCTAATCACCACCAGCAAGAACTGACAAGGAGCAGAAATATTCATCCTGCTGACCACAGACAGTGGCAGACTGTGGATGGTCAGGAAACCAAGGGAAAGGTGTTAGTACCCCACAAGACAGTCCCACTCCTTTTCACAGAGAAACTTTGGGAAGGTAGCCCCTCCCCCACCACCAGAGAAGAACTCCAGCTTTGATATTGACAAAGACCAGGCCAGAGCAGCTAGCCTTGGAAGAAGACAATGGGAGCCATTCAATAGATCAAAGGAACCTCATCTGCAGGGCTCAGCTCCACCCCCACCCCCACCTTCCTGGGAAATTTGGCCTTCCAGACCAGAGTGGGGCAACTTTCTTCATTGGATAAATAGAGCCAGATGTGGCCTCACCTCTTTGCAGCTCAGGCAGCAATTCCAGCTGCAGGAGGGTAAAAGAAAAATCATTGGAAACTGGATATGCATATATCCTGAGAATGGCTCCAGGCTGGGCTGCATGAGTGTCTCAGGAACTAGCCCCTCAGGGAAAAGCTACGGATTGCTGACAGGCCACAACCCTACCCACAACCTAGCTCCCTCAAAGCAACTCTAAGCTAGAGGAAACAGCCATCTCCCTCTTTTGTGACATTCAAAGCAGATCACCCTCCCATGGAGCTGGCCTGGGAGGAGAGTCTTAAAGCCCTGTGCCAATAAGGCAGTACTTCATTCTGCCTGCTCAAACGCTGATATAAGAAATCAACTATGCCACAGGAAAACCAAGCATCACAAGCAAGCTAGAGACTCCACCCAGAGACTGGATATTCACACAGGGGAGACACAAGTCCCCCCCCCAAAAAAAAAATGAAGAATTCTTTTTCTACATAATTTGTTTAAATTAAAAAACATTGTTTTCTATTTTTCATCACTTTTATGGCTTTTTATAAAAATTCTTTTTACTCTTTTTCCTTTTGGTCCTTTTTCTTTTTTCTTTTTTTTACTCCTTTTCCTTTTGGTCCTTTTTCTTCTTTTTTTTCTTAATTACTGTTCTGCTCATCCCCAGAAACATCCCTGTCTAAGATTATTAGACCTTATCCTTTATTGTGTGCATACTTAATTCAGATATTGATTACTCAATTCACAAACTCTCAGCCTTAGCTCCTTTAGTTGTGGTATTATTTCTATTACTTATGTAATTTTTAAGTGTTTCATTTTTAAAATTTTTATTTATTTTTCTTTTTTTCTTTTTCTTTATCTCTCTTCCCCATTCCTTCTCTCTTTTTCCTCTCTTTGAATTTAGCTCTTAGTTATCTTCCCTCTCTCCTTTTCCCTCCCCACATTCCTCTAATCTTATTTTCTCCTCACAATTCTCCCCAGACCTATTAATTTCTGGTCACCTGACTCCTTTTTTTATTTTCTTAGTCCATTGATCCCTAGTTATTTGTTGTTAAACTAGATTGTATCTGTACTCATTTTGACTGTCAAACAATCTGTGCAACTACAGGGTTCTGGAATGATGCTTGCCTTAAAATAGTGTTCTAGTAAGGAATTGGTTTTGCTTTCATACCCAAATGGGCAGAAAAGCTGAGAAACACAAGAAAAATGGCAAGTCTAGGTATTTCAAATCCTGCTTATGATAATCAGGCAACAGAGCAGTTAATGGATA
>NW_027204591.1:0-24439 GCF_024711535.1 Dipodomys merriami
GTTGTCCTCATTGAAGCTGCTGTCGGGGTTCCCCTTGGCCTGTGCAAAGACAAGGGGGTTCTGGGCTCAGGCAGCAGAGGACAAGGCTCCAGACAGCCTCCACTGTCCCCTCCAGCCTGGAGCCCGGCCTCCCTTCCACAGCACCCTCAGGCCCTGGCCCTGGCCCAGTCTGTGGGGCAGGGTGGTCACAGCGCACCTTCTCCACCTCAGCCAGGAAGGCGTCGGTCAGGTCTCGCGGTGGCTCAGCGGTGTCCCGGGTCATCTTGTGCTCTGCCAGCAGCTCATCCACCAGGTCCATGAAGGCTTTCTGTGCAGGGAAGACCTTCCCAGGCAGCCCGGGGATGCGCAGGAGCACGGGAACTGCGTTCAGCAACTGTGAGAGCACAGATGGGAAGAGTCCTTCTGTGTTCACTGTACACCAGGATCAATCTCCACCCTTGGTCCTCCAGGTCAGACACAGGCCTCGTCTGGACCCTTTGGTCACCCATTGCTTCTCCAGTGCCAGCCTCCTTGCTCTCTTGAGGTCCTAGCTGCCAGAGGAATATCTCCATGGGGGGCAATGTGTGTAGACTGTCCTTCTTCAGAACCCCCTCACCCTACAACTCTTTATTATTATTATTATTGGTTTGGTCGTGGGGCTTGCCCTCTGGGCCTGGACACTGTTCCTCTGCTCTTCAGCTCATGCTGGCACTCTAGCACTTGAGCCACAGCGACACTTCTGGTTTTCTGGTGATTAATTGGAGATAAGAGTCTCATAGAATTTCCTGCTAGGGCTGGCTTTGGGGCTAGCTGTGAACTGCGATCCTGATCCTCAGATCTCAGCCTCCTGAGTAGCTAAAATTACAGGCATGAGCCACTGACATCTAGCTCCTAGGACTCTATACTGTTCCTATTGTCAGAGTTTGTACAGCTCCAGGCCCCCTCGCCTAGGAGCTGCATGGCGCTGGCCTTGCAGTGTCTCCTGAGTCCCTCTACCCATACCTCAGGGAGGAAGCCAGCGTCCTCATTTGCAGACCTGCGGACCACCTCCAACATTCTGTCGAGGGAGGCATCCTTATACTCGAAGCGGCGGGCATAGATGAGGGAGGCGATCACGTTGCACACGGCTTTGTTCAGGAGGGCCATGGGGCTGAAGGGGCCTCCTGGAAGAGCAGAGGTAAAAATGAGGCAGTCCTCTCTCCACATCCCCTGACCCTTGCTTCCTCTGTACCCTGATCACCTTGGTCAGCGAAGGCCGCACACAGGCAACCGGCCTCCTCCGTCACCCACTGCTCCAGCGACTTCTTGCCCAGGCCAAAGTTGCGCAGGGTGGACAGGGCAAAGCGTCGCTGTTCACGCCAGGCCTGCTCATAGGGTGCCAGGATCACCCCTGCCGAAGAGTGGATAGGTGCACTTGGATATATGGCAGAATGCTGACCTACACGCCTGAGGCAGGACTTTCCTGGATTTCCTTGTATCATTGGACAATCCTTCTCATCCCTGCCCGTCCCACACCAGACCCTGTCCTTCCTTTGTCACTGTCCATTTGCACAGCTAATAGGCCCAACTCTGCCCTGCTGCTCTTTACCTCTGGCTCTTGGTCCGAAGCCCAGGTGTTCATAGATAGGCATCGGTGGGCGGTCTGCGGTGTTGTCGCGATGGATCACCAGTGCCTCACGCACGGCCTCCAGCCCATTTATCACAACCACAGGCTTCCAGGCCAGTTGCAGGCTGAACACGTCCCCGAATTGACGCCGGAGCTGCAAGCAGAGGATCAGGGCGTTGGTCGATGGAGGGCCAGGACCCAGACTTGGTACACAAGCTTAAGGACCCAGATTGAGCAGGGCAAGCACGAAGATGTGGTCTATGTTTGTTGTTCTCTATACCCAGAGCTTTCACTATGCCAGGCTAGTGCTCTGCCACTAAGCTCCGTCTCCAGCATGAATCCTGCTGTCTCATGCCGGGGTTAGAGTGGTAGAATCACTTCAGCAGTGACTTCTCAGGTCTAAGAGGCCAGATTCACCAAATCGTCACAGGACCCTCAGTGTCTCCTGACCTCAGCCAGGGGAGCAAGCGGTTCAAGGGGTCGCTGTGCTTCTCTCATCTGAAATGTGTCCAACTGAAATGTGACCCAGGGTCCCAGCCCCTCCCAGTCTGGAAGATTATGGGGAGTACACAACTTCTGCTCTGTGCAACTGCACTCAAGGCCCCTGCCATGTGTCAACCCGGCCTTTGCCCTGCCACACGTTGGTCTTGGAAAGCCCAGACTGTCATCAGGCCCTGCAGTGCCCTCCCCAGGGAGCCTCTCAGCCTCTGGGGCTCAGCTTCCTGCGCGGCCTGTGGCTTCCCAGCACTGGCTCTGGGGACTCCGCATGCCCTCTGCTGCCCACCACCTGCTCCTCACCTTGTAGAAGCAGTATGGCAGGTTCTGGAAATCCATCTGCAGCAGGTTGCCCAGCCCTGGCAGAGGCACAGGGCCTGGTGGGTAGCGAGCAGCCCAGCGCTGGCGCCGGTGCATCAGGTCCACCAGGAGCAGGAAGATGGCCACGGCCACGGCCACGGACCCCGTCAGAAACTCCATGGCGGCCTCACTGCCCAATGCACTCCTCTAGACACACCAACCCAGCCACCAGGGCTGAGCAGGACACTGCCACACACCTTGTTTGCTTTACCCTTCTAATGAGCTAATGAGCAGAGGCTGCCCTTTGTACCCTTCAGATAAGTGTTTGTGGTCATTGTGTAAGCAGCGGGGTAGGAGGGCCAGCCAGGTCAGGGTCTAGTCCTGGGGGCTGGCCCAAAGTTCCTGTCCTTCCTGTTACACTGGGGAAGGCACAAGACCAGAGACCTGAGGAGCACATAAGCTGGACATACTGGCAGGTTCTGCTGCGCCGGGCACTGGGAGAATGGGCGCAGAGACAGGTGGATCCCTGCTTTAAGAAGCAGGACCCTGTGCAGGTCTGGAATTGGTAGGCAGCTGACAGCTCTGCTTTTAAGGGCGGGGGATAAGAACACAGGGAGTAGCCTCCTCGAGTCAGGGGTCTGTGCTCAGGATGTGGTGGCCATGAGGAAAATCATCTGAAATAGCCAGGCTGTGCTTGACAATAACCAACACTCATGAATCAGGCAATGTCTGTCACGCTGCTTGTGGCACCTGGTAAACCATTCCCACAGCCATCAGACGGGTGGCCCTGCATCTCCAGGACATACAAGAAAGCACGTTGGTGAGATCAAAGTCACCGCACAGCATCTGGGTTCATGCATGAAACAAGTGCAGAGCTCTGCAAGAGACAGTCTAGCAAAAGCTCCGGAGATCGATTATTCCAGCAAATCACACCTAGCGAGCAACACTGGACTGAGAGTGGTCCACACTGCACCACCAGGGCACAGAAATCACAGCCACCTCATACCCATCAGCATGGCAGAGGTGGGGCATATCCAGTTTGTCAGATGGAGGAAGCACAAAGGAAGAGGATAAAGCGCCTTAAGAAAGCAGAGAGCACGTCTCCAAGCTCTTGTTCTCCTTGTGTCTTGACAGGCACACGTTGAAGTATGAATATTTTTTTTTTTTTGTCGGCCGTGGGGCTTGAACTCTGGGCCTGGGCGTTGTCCCTTAGCTCTTCAGCTCAAGGCGAGCGCTCTACCACTTGAGCTACAGCGCCACTTCCGGTTTTCTGGTGGTTTTTATTGGAGATAGGAGTCTCACGGTCTCTCCTGCCCGGGCTGGCTTTGAACCGCGATCCTCAGATCTCAGCCTCTTGAGTAGCTAGGATTACAGGCGTGAGCCACCAGCGCCCGGCAGTATGAATATTTTTTAAAAAGGTTTCACAGTAAGCTAGTCTTCCCCTCTGCTTTCTTGAGCTTACCGACCCTGCTGGCTGGGAGCGTGGCCGGCCCAGATTGCTTCCCCAGAGGCCGGTGCTCCAGGCCTCGCCTGGAGCATCAGGGTGGAGCCCCCGGGAAGAGGCTCCGCTCCCCAGCCCTGGGCAGGCCTTCCTGACACGGGGCTCTTTATAGAAATGTGAACACTGAGTTTATTTTAAAAAATAATAATAAAAATTTAAAAACAAAAAAAAAAATTCAAAAACCCACAGGAAACAACTTACGTGTATATAGGTCTTGCAGTGAGTGAAGCGGCTGCGGTTTTTTGTTTCGTTTGGGGTTTCTTTTTTCTTTTTGGTTTTGTTTTGTAGAAGAGAATGAGATGGTACTCTATTCTAATCAAAAATAAGTTTTGTAGTGGGACCAGAAATTACGTACCCGATGCCCCACCCACTTGTGCCGGGCCGGAGTCCCCGCCCGCTCTGGAGGCCCTCTTCTGTCCAAACTCCTGGCTCCTGTGAACAAGCCATGAGCTGAGGCGGGACGGAGGGCCCCGGCCCCGGCCCCCACTGCCGCCATGGCCCAGGATCGAGGGTAAGCTCAGGTGTTGGCGGAGCGTGACAGCAGGTGGGGCACGCTGCCTCCTCCCTGGCGGGTAGGGCAGCTCTCACTGCTCAGCTCCAGGCTGGGGCTCCTGCCAGCCCCGCGCCCAGAGCAATGTGAATAGAGACAGGTATGAGGAGTGGCCCTTGTCCTCCATCCCCCACCCTGGACCTCACCACGGTGCTACCTAAGAAGTCTTCCCCAACCCCACTAGCCTGGCCAGTGGCCATCAGACTGGACGAAGGTCCGACGAGGGTGTGTAAACGTGAGATGAAATGGCTTGGTTGTACCCATTTGTGGTTTAGCTTTGTACTTAAGTAAACAAAAAAGGAAATAAAACTTGAAAATTATTTGTCATCATAAAAGTGAAAAAAATTAAAATATTTATTGCCAGGCAAAAAAAAAAAAAAAAAAAGAAAGCAGAGAGGCCCAGGCAGCCACAGTATTCACTAGGTACAATGTGGAAAATGAACTGTACAACTGTGGGTGGGGACAGCGAGGGAAAAACTGGGAGAAAGTGAGGGAAGGGTACCATTATCCAAAAAGAAAGGTAGTCTTGGGGCTGGGAATGTGGCTTAGTGGTAGAGTGCTTGGCTCACATGCAAGAAGCCCTGGGTTTGATTCCTCAGCACCACATAAACAGAAAAAGCTAGAAGTGGGGCTGTGGCTCAAGTGGAAGAGCACTTGCCTTGAGTACAGAGGCTCAGGAAAGAAATGGACTCTTTTTTTTTTTTTTTTTTGCCGGTCATGGGGCCTGAACTCTGGGCCTGGGCGCTGTCCCTCAGCTATTCAGCTCAAGGCTAGCGCTCTACCACTGGAGCCACAGAGCCACTTCCGGCTTTTTCTGTTTATGTGGTGCTGAGGAATCGAACCCAGGGCCTCATGCTTGCAAGGCATGCACTCTACCGCTGAGCCACCTTCCCAGCACCAGAAATGGACTCTTTATATGACTTATGTAACTGAAACCCCTGTTTAGGGTTTTTCAAATAAAAATAAAAATACGGTAATAAAAAAAGAATTGTAAGGATGATCTTAAGGAGAAGATGGTGTCCCCAAGTCACAGGGACACTGTTGCAGTAACTGGAATGAGCAGACAACAGGAGGTGTCCAGGACAAAACAGGGGAGATCGCCTCCCCTGCCCCTGGCCGAGGAGGATGCTCTGAGGTCTCCACTCATGCCTACAACCTCCCAGAAAACTCACTCACCAGCAGGCTGGTCTTGCTCCCTTGGGGTCTTTCTGGTCTATGTTTATAGAGTATTCTACAGCCTGTAATCTCTTGTGCCCCCTGGTGTCATCCTGTGGGATTGCAGCTCCAAAGGCCCAGGCCTAGCATCCAGACAAGCCAGTACAAGGGCACACAGATCCCACCCTCCTTTCTGTTCTTAGGGAGGAGCTGGGAATTGGGTGTTTCCTCCCAATAATACAGCTGTGTCAGGCAAGTAGACAGAGGCCCAAAAGATGCTAGAACATTCTTGATCCTTCTGGCCCTGTGCTTCATAAGTGGTTCTAGAACTCTCATAAAGGGGTTGGAGTCAAGTGCCAGACCTCACACATAAGTTGGCTACTCTGGAGGCTGAGATCTGAGAACTGAGGTTCAGACCAAGCAGAAGCAGATGAGAGACAGCAAAAAGCCTCTGTGGTCCTAAGGATCATCTTATAGAGTACTATTTGTAAGTAAAACAAACAAACAAACAGCTGAGCAAGAGTGTAAGGCCGAGTTCTGCTGCTTAACTGCCCCTTCTCTCCCATGACACCCCAGTCAATGTTGTGAGGATGCAGAGGGAAGGACAGGAAGATGCTCATTACAGGCTTCCCTCCACAAGGTGGAGCTGCTGTTTATTAGGGAGGCTCAATCAGTCTCTATGTGTCCCACCCTTCTGGAGGCTGAGTGACAAGGTCTACCCAGTGCTGGCATGAACCTTCAACTGTAGTCACAGTCCCAGGTACAGAGATACTCTTATCAGGAAGGATGCCACAATGCTGCCAGGTTTTGTGGTAGGCCAATCAATGGCCCCTCAGGAGACAAGACATTTGTTCTGCAATTAGGCCTGATTCCCTAAGCTAAGGCACCTCTGCTGCAGAGTCTGGTCCAAACATTGCCTATGATTGTTTGAGAATAGTGGGGGGGTGGGGGGGGCGGGAGTGAGGTTTCCAACATTTACCATCTTTCCTCCTCTTTTGTTCTGGTGCTAGAGCTTAAACATTACATCTGTAAGCCCAAGCAGACAGCACAGGGGTCAGCAAGGAATTATCCCCCAGGGATACCCTCCCCATCTCCCCATTTTTTGCCCCTCTGGTTAGGTGCTGAGATCAGGGCCTGGGTGCTGTTCCTGAGCTTTTTGCTCAAGGATAGTGCTCTCCCACTTAAGCTACAGCTCCAATTCTGGCTATTTTGGTGGATAATTGTGTAAATTTCATACACTTTCCTGCCTGGGCTGGTTTCAAATTAAGATTCTCAGATCTCAGCCTCTTGAACAGCTAGAATTATAGGCGTGAGCTACTAGCACCCAGCCCATCAACTCATGTTTTTTGTTTTTTTTTTGCGTCCGGTTGTGGGGCTTGAACTCTGGGCCTGGGCGCTGTCCCTCAGCTCTTCAGCTCAAGGCTAGCACTCTACCACTTGAGCCACAGCGCCACTTCCGGCTTTTTTCTTTTTGCTTATGTGGTGCTGAGGAATGGAACCCAGGGCCTCATGCATGCAAAGCAAGCACTCTACCACTGAGCCACCTTCCCAGCCCCTCATCTACTCATCTTTAAGTGTAAAATCCAGAGTTCTCATGTGCATTCACAATGTGTCTCCATCACCACTGCCCAGCGCAGATGTGGGAACACTGATGCCTGGACCCTCAGACAACAGCTCTTCTTCCCTCCTCTGCCTCACTGCTAGCAATGACCATGCTAGCTGCTGCCTCATGATTTAACATAACACAAAAGTGCAACATAGACGTCTTTTTGTTGTTGTTGTTGTTGTTAGTTGTGGGCTTGAACTCTGGGCCTGGGCGCTGTCCCTCAGCTCATGAGCTCAAGGCTAGCACTCTGAAGAGTGGTTCATACATGTTATAAGAGGTATCAGTTGGCTGTTTTTCTTCTTCCTTTTGTGGCAGTAATAATTGAACCCAGGCCTTGTGCTTGCTAGGAAACACATCTCTCAAGCAGTACCATAGCAGTGGGCAAAGGATTAGGGTTCCAATCAGTGGAGGGCGCTGCCAGACTACAGGACCCATGCTCAAGGCACAGACACTGACCCAGGTTCATCATGGCACAGTTCCAATCTGGAGTCTTCTCTTTTCTCCCTCCAGTCTCATTCCCTCACTTCCTTCTTTCTCAGTTTTGCTGTGCTGGTGAGCAAATCCAGGGCCTTCTGTGTGTCAGGCAGGCACTCTACCAATAGACTATATTTCCCAGCCTGAGATCTGGTGTCTTGCTGCTGGGCTGGGACAGAAGCATCAATTTAGATGTGATTGGGGAGCTACCACCAGACAGATTCCCAAGACTGTCCCGGGACTCCACAGCATCCCACTGTACAAGGAAGAGACAGATGCACGGAGGGGAGCATGAGACCCAAGACCCCACAGCAGCAGCAGACTGAAGTGGTCTCTGTGCCTCTCTCCACCTGATGTCCAACTGAAACACTGCTCAGCGGCCTGGCCCCTTGCCACCTGAATTGTAAGGGCCCTGGGGTCCCACTCTACTTGTGCCACGCAGAGTCTCGTCCAGCCTATGGCTTCACCACACCACCTGTTCCTGTGCATCCCCACCATCTGCAGCCCACTTCCCGCTCCTCACCTTGTAGAAGCAGTATGGCAGGTTCTGGAAATCCATCTGCAGCAGGTTGCCCAGCCCTGGCAGAGGCACAGGGCCCGGTGGGTAGTGAGCAGCCCAGCGCTGGCGCCGGTGCATCAGGTCCACCAGGAGCAGGAAGATGGCCACGGCCACAGCCACGGGCCAGGGTGCTTCTCCTGTCAGCAGCTCCATGGCGGCCTCGCTGCCCACTGGACTCCTCTGGGCACACAGCTCCAGCCACCTAGTGCTAGGCAGGATTAAAAGAATTATATCCTGGGCATTGGACCACACTGGGCTGTTCCCTCAGAAACAAGCTGAAGCTGCACTTTGTCTTGTGATTTCAGCCGTGGTGTGGTGACTGTGAGCCACGGAGAGGAGGAGGGGCCCGCATGGCAGCCCAGCTACAGACTCTGAGTTCCCTGCAACTCTCCTCTCTACGGACTTGCACAAGGGAGGGGTGGGGACTCCTGAGAGTTGACTTTCACAAAAACTGCACAGACTGGTTGTGCTTGTCTGGATGCCAGGCCAGAGCCTTTGCAGCTGCAATTCCACAGGCTGGAACCACCGGGCACAGGAGATAACAAGCGGTAGAATACTCTAGAAATAGACCAGAAAGACTTCAGGGGAACAGGACCAGCCTGCTGGTAGTTGTCTAAAGTATAGTTTCATTTGTTGAGGTTTTTCTTGTTTGTTTTATCAGTCGTGGGGCTTGAACTCTGAATCTGGGTGCTGTCCCTCAGCTCTTCAGCTCAATCTAGCGCTCTACCACTTGAGCCACAGCACCATTTTCCATCTTCTGGTGATTTAATGGAGATAAGAGTCTCATAGACTTTCCTGCTATAGGCTGGTTTTGAACTGTCATCCTCAGATGTCACCTTTCTGAGTACTTAGGATTACAGGTCTGAGCCACTAGTGTCCTGTTCTTTGAAATATTTTTGAGGAGATTGTATTGAATGAATTAGCCAATGTGAACTACATGAGGAATATTAACAGCATTAATTCTACAATAAAAATATATACAATCTCAGTCAGGTGCCAGTAGCTCTTACCTGAAATCCTATTTACTTAGGAGGCAGAGAATTAAGGGTCTCAGTTCTAAAACAGCCCAGAAGAGAGATCTGTGAGATTTTCATCTCCAATTAACCAGCAAAAAGCAAGATATAGAGGCATGGCTCAAATGGTAGAGCATCAGCTATGGTCAAAAAGAAAAAGAAAGAGCCAGGCACTGGTGGCATGCCTGTAATCCTAGCTACTCAGGAGGCTGAGATCTGAGGACCTCAGGTCAAAGCCAGCCCGGGCAGGAAAATCTGTGAGACTCTTATCTCCAATAAACTACTCAAAAACCGCAAGTGGCACTGTGGCTCAAGCAGTAGAGTGCTGGCCTTGAGCTGAAGAGCCCAGGGTTCAAGCCCCACTGACCAAAAAAAAAAGAAAAAGAAAAGAAAAGAAAGAAATGTCAGTACAGACCAGATGGAATCATTACCATCTTCAGAGTATTTTGCACAGCAGCTGCACAAGGTACATTTTATTTATTTATTTTTTGCCAGTCATGAGACCTGAACTGAGGGCGCAAGCATTGTCCCTGAGCTTTTCCACTCAAGGTCAGCACTCAACTACCATAAGCCACAGCTCCACTTCTGCTTTTCAGGTGGTTAATTGGACATAAGAGTCTCACAGACTTTTCTGCTGGGGCTGGCTTTAAGTAGCTAGAATTACAGCTGTGAGTCACCAGCATCCAGCCTAAACACGTATTACTGCATATATGTGCACTGTATCTATCATTTGATTACCAGGAAATAGGGTGAATTGGTGTTACTTACCCCTGTAACCTATTTTTTATTTTTTAGCCAGTTCTGGGGCTTGATTGACCTCAGGACCTGAGCACGTTCCCTGAGCTTCTTTTCAAGGCTAGTGCTTTACCACTTGAGCCACAGTGCCCCTTCTGACTTTTTCTGTGTATGTGGTACTGAGGAATCGAACACAGGGCTTCATGCATGCTAGGCAAGCCCTCTACCACTAAGCCACCTTCCCAGCCTTCCTCTAACATTTTCTTTCTTTTTTTTGGGGGGGGGGGGCGGTCCTAGGGCCTGAGCTCTGGGCCTGGGCGCTGTCCCTCAGCTCTTCAGCTCAAGGCTAGTGCTCTACCACTTGAGCCACAGCGCCACTTCAAGCTTTTTTCTTTTTGCTTATGTGGTGCTGAGGAATCGAACCCAGGGCCTCAGGCATGCAAGGCAAGCGCTCTACCACTGAGCCACCTTCCTAGCCCCCTTCTCTTCTAACCTTTGAGAGAAAGTTGTACTTTTTTGCCTGTGTTCTATAGCTACTATGGAACCTAATTAAAAAGTCCAATTTTTACTCCAAAAGGTAAAAGCTAAAGGAACATGTACATGTGATACATTAACATGTACAGATGATATGTGTGGCTGAGAGGCTAACTATTGCTAGCTCTTTTGTATATTAAATTTATTAGTGTTTCCAAAATATGTAAACTTCTTAGGAATCAAACTTTAGCAACACACATGACCAAGGCCACGTGAAGGGAAGCTTCATGGGAAAGACAGGGCAAATGGGCAACAGAGCACCCTGTCTGCATCAGACTCAAGTGCTCATGCAGAGTGGACCTGGCAGGGTGAGGGAGCTCAGGACCTACCACAGAAAGAGGCCAGTCAGGGGGCTGGACCAGGGATCCAAATGGCAGCAAAAGACAGGTTTATTGTGCATTGTGAAACCTCCTGGGGGCAGATTGAGGGCCTGGTGTTCCTCCTAGCGTGGCCCAACACAGAGCTGGTAGGGACGAGGGGCAACAGGGAGGGTAAAGGAACTGAAGTCACTGGGTCGGGGCTGGCCTGCGGGCACCGAGAAGCTGAAGCGCTGCAGGAGGCAGGTGAAGAAGAGGAAGAGCTCCATGCGCGCCAGGGGCTCCCCGAGACACGTGCGGGGGCCTATGAGGGATAAGGAGTGGAAACAAAGTCAGCTGGGGCCAGGGAGCTACATCTTAGTCAGCCTGTCACCCCAGCGAGGGGACAGGGAGCCAGGCCCCCACGCACCTGCTGAGAAGGGCATGAAGGCCTCAGGCTTCACAAAGCGGCCCTGGGCGTCCAGGAAGTGTGCAGGGTGGAAGCGGAAGGGCTGCTCCCAGATGTGCTCGTCCTTCAGCACTGACGACAGGTTAGTGAGGAGCGTGGTGCCCTGGTGGGAGGTGCGTGGTGAGGGGAGCTGGGGACAGTGAGGCTGCACACCACACACACAGACACTGCCCTGGCCTGCGTGCGTCCTTCCACCTGACCTTCAACCCCAAATGCTTTTCAGAACCACCTGATGCTGTGACAGGGCCAAGTGACAAGCTTCCCATGGAAGTCCCATTGCCACCAGTCACTGCACGCGGTGGTTCTTCTACCACTGTGGCTGACTGTATGTTGTCCGTCTACCCAGGCTCTGTGGGCAGGTTGTGAGCTCTGCATGGCCGGACGGTCCGGTCAGCCCCTGGGCGGTCTGGGATGAGGTGATCTGCGTCTTTCCTGTCCTTGTGCCACAACGTCTGTGATGGGATGGGACAATGGGCCTACCTTAGGGATGAGGAAGCCCTGCACTTCCACGTCGCGCGACGTCATGTGGGGCAAATTCATTGGGATAATGTCAGCAAAACGTTGCACCTCATGGATCACTGCGCAGGTGAAGGGCATGCGGGCCTGGTCTCCCATCTCTGGCCACCGCGCCTGCCCAATCACCTCATCGATCTCCTGCTGCACGCGGCCTGCGTGGACAAGCAGAGACACAGCAGGCAGTCACTAGGGCCAGTGTCCACCTGCTCCGGCCTCTGTGTGAAGGGCCAAAACCAGGTGAGGTCATCATGACTCCGGCTGAAGTGAAGCCTACACCCTGATTCCACTTTTCCTCCCTCCCCCTTCCCTCCAGTCCCAGCTGGGCTCACACTGCACATCCGGGTGCAGGATCATGAGCAGCAGAGCCCACGACAGCGTGGTGGAGGTGGTCACCATCCCTGCGGTGAACAGGTCAACCACCACCATGCGCAGGTTGTCCTCATTGAAGCTGCTGTCGGGGTTCCCCTTGGCCTGTGCAAAGACAAGGGGGTTCTGGGCTCAGGCAGCAGAGGACAAGGCTCCAGACAGCCTCCACTGTCCCCTCCAGCCTGGAGCCCGGCCTCCCTTCCACAGCACCCTCAGGCCCTGGCCCTGGCCCAGTCTGTGGGGCAGGGTGGTCACAGCGCACCTTCTCCACCTCAGCCAGGAAGGCGTCGGTCAGGTCTCGCGGTGGCTCAGCGGTGTCCCGGGTCATCTTGTGCTCTGCCAGCAGCTCATCCACCAGGTCCATGAAGGCTTTCTGTGCAGGGAAGACCTTCCCAGGCAGCCCGGGGATGCGCAGGAGCACGGGAACTGCGTTCAGCAACTGTGAGAGCACAGATGGGAAGAGTCCTTCTGTGTTCACTGTACACCAGGATCAATCTCCACCCTTGGTCCTCCAGGTCAGACACAGGCCTCGTCTGGACCCTTTGGTCACCCATTGCTTCTCCAGTGCCAGCCTCCTTGCTCTCTTGAGGTCCTAGCTGCCAGAGGAATATCTCCATGGGGGGCAATGTGTGTAGACTGTCCTTCTTCAGAACCCCCTCACCCTACAACTCTTTATTATTATTATTATTGGTTTGGTCGTGGGGCTTGCCCTCTGGGCCTGGACACTGTTCCTCTGCTCTTCAGCTCATGCTGGCACTCTAGCACTTGAGCCACAGCGACACTTCTGGTTTTCTGGTGATTAATTGGAGATAAGAGTCTCATAGAATTTCCTGCTAGGGCTGGCTTTGGGGCTAGCTGTGAACTGCGATCCTGATCCTCAGATCTCAGCCTCCTGAGTAGCTAAAATTACAGGCATGAGCCACTGACATCTAGCTCCTAGGACTCTATACTGTTCCTATTGTCAGAGTTTGTACAGCTCCAGGCCCCCTCGCCTAGGAGCTGCATGGCGCTGGCCTTGCAG
The DNA here is from genome assembly GCF_024711535.1 of Dipodomys merriami. NCBI lineage: Eukaryota > Metazoa > Chordata > Mammalia > Rodentia > Heteromyidae > Dipodomys > Dipodomys merriami. The sequence goes on from NW_027204591.1 coordinate 13,176, forward strand.
TGTCTCCTGAGTCCCTCTACCCATACCTCAGGGAGGAAGCCAGCGTCCTCATTTGCAGACCTGCGGACCACCTCCAACATTCTGTCGAGGGAGGCATCCTTATACTCGAAGCGGCGGGCATAGATGAGGGAGGCGATCACGTTGCACACGGCTTTGTTCAGGAGGGCCATGGGGCTGAAGGGGCCTCCTGGAAGAGCAGAGGTAAAAATGAGGCAGTCCTCTCTCCACATCCCCTGACCCTTGCTTCCTCTGTACCCTGATCACCTTGGTCAGCGAAGGCCGCACACAGGCAACCGGCCTCCTCCGTCACCCACTGCTCCAGCGACTTCTTGCCCAGGCCAAAGTTGCGCAGGGTGGACAGGGCAAAGCGTCGCTGTTCACGCCAGGCCTGCTCATAGGGTGCCAGGATCACCCCTGCCGAAGAGTGGATAGGTGCACTTGGATATATGGCAGAATGCTGACCTACACGCCTGAGGCAGGACTTTCCTGGATTTCCTTGTATCATTGGACAATCCTTCTCATCCCTGCCCGTCCCACACCAGACCCTGTCCTTCCTTTGTCACTGTCCATTTGCACAGCTAATAGGCCCAACTCTGCCCTGCTGCTCTTTACCTCTGGCTCTTGGTCCGAAGCCCAGGTGTTCATAGATAGGCATCGGTGGGCGGTCTGCGGTGTTGTCGCGATGGATCACCAGTGCCTCACGCACGGCCTCCAGCCCATTTATCACAACCACAGGCTTCCAGGCCAGTTGCAGGCTGAACACGTCCCCGAATTGACGCCGGAGCTGCAAGCAGAGGATCAGGGCGTTGGTCGATGGAGGGCCAGGACCCAGACTTGGTACACAAGCTTAAGGACCCAGATTGAGCAGGGCAAGCACGAAGATGTGGTCTATGTTTGTTGTTCTCTATACCCAGAGCTTTCACTATGCCAGGCTAGTGCTCTGCCACTAAGCTCCGTCTCCAGCATGAATCCTGCTGTCTCATGCCGGGGTTAGAGTGGTAGAATCACTTCAGCAGTGACTTCTCAGGTCTAAGAGGCCAGATTCACCAAATCGTCACAGGACCCTCAGTGTCTCCTGACCTCAGCCAGGGGAGCAAGCGGTTCAAGGGGTCGCTGTGCTTCTCTCATCTGAAATGTGTCCAACTGAAATGTGACCCAGGGTCCCAGCCCCTCCCAGTCTGGAAGATTATGGGGAGTACACAACTTCTGCTCTGTGCAACTGCACTCAAGGCCCCTGCCATGTGTCAACCCGGCCTTTGCCCTGCCACACGTTGGTCTTGGAAAGCCCAGACTGTCATCAGGCCCTGCAGTGCCCTCCCCAGGGAGCCTCTCAGCCTCTGGGGCTCAGCTTCCTGCGCGGCCTGTGGCTTCCCAGCACTGGCTCTGGGGACTCCGCATGCCCTCTGCTGCCCACCACCTGCTCCTCACCTTGTAGAAGCAGTATGGCAGGTTCTGGAAATCCATCTGCAGCAGGTTGCCCAGCCCTGGCAGAGGCACAGGGCCTGGTGGGTAGCGAGCAGCCCAGCGCTGGCGCCGGTGCATCAGGTCCACCAGGAGCAGGAAGATGGCCACGGCCACGGCCACGGACCCCGTCAGAAACTCCATGGCGGCCTCACTGCCCAATGCACTCCTCTAGACACACCAACCCAGCCACCAGGGCTGAGCAGGACACTGCCACACACCTTGTTTGCTTTACCCTTCTAATGAGCTAATGAGCAGAGGCTGCCCTTTGTACCCTTCAGATAAGTGTTTGTGGTCATTGTGTAAGCAGCGGGGTAGGAGGGCCAGCCAGGTCAGGGTCTAGTCCTGGGGGCTGGCCCAAAGTTCCTGTCCTTCCTGTTACACTGGGGAAGGCACAAGACCAGAGACCTGAGGAGCACATAAGCTGGACATACTGGCAGGTTCTGCTGCGCCGGGCACTGGGAGAATGGGCGCAGAGACAGGTGGATCCCTGCTTTAAGAAGCAGGACCCTGTGCAGGTCTGGAATTGGTAGGCAGCTGACAGCTCTGCTTTTAAGGGCGGGGGATAAGAACACAGGGAGTAGCCTCCTCGAGTCAGGGGTCTGTGCTCAGGATGTGGTGGCCATGAGGAAAATCATCTGAAATAGCCAGGCTGTGCTTGACAATAACCAACACTCATGAATCAGGCAATGTCTGTCACGCTGCTTGTGGCACCTGGTAAACCATTCCCACAGCCATCAGACGGGTGGCCCTGCATCTCCAGGACATACAAGAAAGCACGTTGGTGAGATCAAAGTCACCGCACAGCATCTGGGTTCATGCATGAAACAAGTGCAGAGCTCTGCAAGAGACAGTCTAGCAAAAGCTCCGGAGATCGATTATTCCAGCAAATCACACCTAGCGAGCAACACTGGACTGAGAGTGGTCCACACTGCACCACCAGGGCACAGAAATCACAGCCACCTCATACCCATCAGCATGGCAGAGGTGGGGCATATCCAGTTTGTCAGATGGAGGAAGCACAAAGGAAGAGGATAAAGCGCCTTAAGAAAGCAGAGAGCACGTCTCCAAGCTCTTGTTCTCCTTGTGTCTTGACAGGCACACGTTGAAGTATGAATATTTTTTTTTTTTTGTCGGCCGTGGGGCTTGAACTCTGGGCCTGGGCGTTGTCCCTTAGCTCTTCAGCTCAAGGCGAGCGCTCTACCACTTGAGCTACAGCGCCACTTCCGGTTTTCTGGTGGTTTTTATTGGAGATAGGAGTCTCACGGTCTCTCCTGCCCGGGCTGGCTTTGAACCGCGATCCTCAGATCTCAGCCTCTTGAGTAGCTAGGATTACAGGCGTGAGCCACCAGCGCCCGGCAGTATGAATATTTTTTAAAAAGGTTTCACAGTAAGCTAGTCTTCCCCTCTGCTTTCTTGAGCTTACCGACCCTGCTGGCTGGGAGCGTGGCCGGCCCAGATTGCTTCCCCAGAGGCCGGTGCTCCAGGCCTCGCCTGGAGCATCAGGGTGGAGCCCCCGGGAAGAGGCTCCGCTCCCCAGCCCTGGGCAGGCCTTCCTGACACGGGGCTCTTTATAGAAATGTGAACACTGAGTTTATTTTAAAAAATAATAATAAAAATTTAAAAACAAAAAAAAAAATTCAAAAACCCACAGGAAACAACTTACGTGTATATAGGTCTTGCAGTGAGTGAAGTGGCTGCGGTTTTTTGTTTCGTTTGGGGTTTCTTTTTTCTTTTTGGTTTTGTTTTGTAGAAGAGAATGAGATGGTACTCTATTCTAATCAAAAATAAGTTTTGTAGTGGGACCAGAAATTACGTACCCGATGCCCCACCCACTTGTGCCGGGCCGGAGTCCCCGCCCGCTCTGGAGGCCCTCTTCTGTCCAAACTCCTGGCTCCTGTGAACAAGCCATGAGCTGAGGCGGGACGGAGGGCCCCGGCCCCGGCCCCCACTGCCGCCATGGCCCAGGATCGAGGGTAAGCTCAGGTGTTGGCGGAGCGTGACAGCAGGTGGGGCACGCTGCCTCCTCCCTGGCGGGTAGGGCAGCTCTCACTGCTCAGCTCCAGGCTGGGGCTCCTGCCAGCCCCGCGCCCAGAGCAATGTGAATAGAGACAGGTATGAGGAGTGGCCCTTGTCCTCCATCCCCCACCCTGGACCTCACCACGGTGCTACCTAAGAAGTCTTCCCCAACCCCACTAGCCTGGCCAGTGGCCATCAGACTGGACGAAGGTCCGACGAGGGTGTGTAAACGTGAGATGAAATGGCTTGGTTGTACCCATTTGTGGTTTAGCTTTGTACTTAAGTAAACAAAAAAGGAAATAAAACTTGAAAATTATTTGTCATCATAAAAGTGAAAAAAATTAAAATATTTATTGCCAGGCAAAAAAAAAAAAAAAAAAAGAAAGCAGAGAGGCCCAGGCAGCCACAGTATTCACTAGGTACAATGTGGAAAATGAACTGTACAACTGTGGGTGGGGACAGCGAGGGAAAAACTGGGAGAAAGTGAGGGAAGGGTACCATTATCCAAAAAGAAAGGTAGTCTTGGGGCTGGGAATGTGGCTTAGTGGTAGAGTGCTTGGCTCACATGCAAGAAGCCCTGGGTTTGATTCCTCAGCACCACATAAACAGAAAAAGCTAGAAGTGGGGCTGTGGCTCAAGTGGAAGAGCACTTGCCTTGAGTACAGAGGCTCAGGAAAGAAATGGACTCTTTTTTTTTTTTTTTTTTGCCGGTCATGGGGCCTGAACTCTGGGCCTGGGCGCTGTCCCTCAGCTATTCAGCTCAAGGCTAGCGCTCTACCACTGGAGCCACAGAGCCACTTCCGGCTTTTTCTGTTTATGTGGTGCTGAGGAATCGAACCCAGGGCCTCATGCTTGCAAGGCATGCACTCTACCGCTGAGCCACCTTCCCAGCACCAGAAATGGACTCTTTATATGACTTATGTAACTGAAACCCCTGTTTAGGGTTTTTCAAATAAAAATAAAAATACGGTAATAAAAAAAGAATTGTAAGGATGATCTTAAGGAGAAGATGGTGTCCCCAAGTCACAGGGACACTGTTGCAGTAACTGGAATGAGCAGACAACAGGAGGTGTCCAGGACAAAACAGGGGAGATCGCCTCCCCTGCCCCTGGCCGAGGAGGATGCTCTGAGGTCTCCACTCATGCCTACAACCTCCCAGAAAACTCACTCACCAGCAGGCTGGTCTTGCTCCCTTGGGGTCTTTCTGGTCTATGTTTATAGAGTATTCTACAGCCTGTAATCTCTTGTGCCCCCTGGTGTCATCCTGTGGGATTGCAGCTCCAAAGGCCCAGGCCTAGCATCCAGACAAGCCAGTACAAGGGCACACAGATCCCACCCTCCTTTCTGTTCTTAGGGAGGAGCTGGGAATTGGGTGTTTCCTCCCAATAATACAGCTGTGTCAGGCAAGTAGACAGAGGCCCAAAAGATGCTAGAACATTCTTGATCCTTCTGGCCCTGTGCTTCATAAGTGGTTCTAGAACTCTCATAAAGGGGTTGGAGTCAAGTGCCAGACCTCACACATAAGTTGGCTACTCTGGAGGCTGAGATCTGAGAACTGAGGTTCAGACCAAGCAGAAGCAGATGAGAGACAGCAAAAAGCCTCTGTGGTCCTAAGGATCATCTTATAGAGTACTATTTGTAAGTAAAACAAACAAACAAACAGCTGAGCAAGAGTGTAAGGCCGAGTTCTGCTGCTTAACTGCCCCTTCTCTCCCATGACACCCCAGTCAATGTTGTGAGGATGCAGAGGGAAGGACAGGAAGATGCTCATTACAGGCTTCCCTCCACAAGGTGGAGCTGCTGTTTATTAGGGAGGCTCAATCAGTCTCTATGTGTCCCACCCTTCTGGAGGCTGAGTGACAAGGTCTACCCAGTGCTGGCATGAACCTTCAACTGTAGTCACAGTCCCAGGTACAGAGATACTCTTATCAGGAAGGATGCCACAATGCTGCCAGGTTTTGTGGTAGGCCAATCAATGGCCCCTCAGGAGACAAGACATTTGTTCTGCAATTAGGCCTGATTCCCTAAGCTAAGGCACCTCTGCTGCAGAGTCTGGTCCAAACATTGCCTATGATTGTTTGAGAATAGTGGGGGGGTGGGGGGGGCGGGAGTGAGGTTTCCAACATTTACCATCTTTCCTCCTCTTTTGTTCTGGTGCTAGAGCTTAAACATTACATCTGTAAGCCCAAGCAGACAGCACAGGGGTCAGCAAGGAATTATCCCCCAGGGATACCCTCCCCATCTCCCCATTTTTTGCCCCTCTGGTTAGGTGCTGAGATCAGGGCCTGGGTGCTGTTCCTGAGCTTTTTGCTCAAGGATAGTGCTCTCCCACTTAAGCTACAGCTCCAATTCTGGCTATTTTGGTGGATAATTGTGTAAATTTCATACACTTTCCTGCCTGGGCTGGTTTCAAATTAAGATTCTCAGATCTCAGCCTCTTGAACAGCTAGAATTATAGGCGTGAGCTACTAGCACCCAGCCCATCAACTCATGTTTTTTGTTTTTTTTTTGCGTCCGGTTGTGGGGCTTGAACTCTGGGCCTGGGCGCTGTCCCTCAGCTCTTCAGCTCAAGGCTAGCACTCTACCACTTGAGCCACAGCGCCACTTCCGGCTTTTTTCTTTTTGCTTATGTGGTGCTGAGGAATGGAACCCAGGGCCTCATGCATGCAAAGCAAGCACTCTACCACTGAGCCACCTTCCCAGCCCCTCATCTACTCATCTTTAAGTGTAAAATCCAGAGTTCTCATGTGCATTCACAATGTGTCTCCATCACCACTGCCCAGCGCAGATGTGGGAACACTGATGCCTGGACCCTCAGACAACAGCTCTTCTTCCCTCCTCTGCCTCACTGCTAGCAATGACCATGCTAGCTGCTGCCTCATGATTTAACATAACACAAAAGTGCAACATAGACGTCTTTTTGTTGTTGTTGTTGTTGTTAGTTGTGGGCTTGAACTCTGGGCCTGGGCGCTATCCCTCAGCTCATGAGCTCAAGGCTAGCACTCTGAAGAGTGGTTCATACATGTTATAAGAGGTATCAGTTGGCTGTTTTTCTTCTTCCTTTTGTGGCAGTAATAATTGAACCCAGGCCTTGTGCTTGCTAGGAAACACATCTCTCAAGCAGTACCATAGCAGTGGGCAAAGGATTAGGGTTCCAATCAGTGGAGGGCGCTGCCAGACTACAGGACCCATGCTCAAGGCACAGACACTGACCCAGGTTCATCATGGCACAGTTCCAATCTGGAGTCTTCTCTTTTCTCCCTCCAGTCTCATTCCCTCACTTCCTTCTTTCTCAGTTTTGCTGTGCTGGTGAGCAAATCCAGGGCCTTCTGTGTGTCAGGCAGGCACTCTACCAATAGACTATATTTCCCAGCCTGAGATCTGGTGTCTTGCTGCTGGGCTGGGACAGAAGCATCAATTTAGATGTGATTGGGGAGCTACCACCAGACAGATTCCCAAGACTGTCCCGGGACTCCACAGCATCCCACTGTACAAGGAAGAGACAGATGCACGGAGGGGAGCATGAGACCCAAGACCCCACAGCAGCAGCAGACTGAAGTGGTCTCTGTGCCTCTCTCCACCTGATGTCCAACTGAAACACTGCTCAGCGGCCTGGCCCCTTGCCACCTGAATTGTAAGGGCCCTGGGGTCCCACTCTACTTGTGCCACGCAGAGTCTCGTCCAGCCTATGGCTTCACCACACCACCTGTTCCTGTGCATCCCCACCATCTGCAGCCCACTTCCCGCTCCTCACCTTGTAGAAGCAGTATGGCAGGTTCTGGAAATCCATCTGCAGCAGGTTGCCCAGCCCTGGCAGAGGCACAGGGCCCGGTGGGTAGTGAGCAGCCCAGCGCTGGCGCCGGTGCATCAGGTCCACCAGGAGCAGGAAGATGGCCACGGCCACAGCCACGGGCCAGGGTGCTTCTCCTGTCAGCAGCTCCATGGCGGCCTCGCTGCCCACTGGACTCCTCTGGGCACACAGCTCCAGCCACCTAGTGCTAGGCAGGATTAAAAGAATTATATCCTGGGCATTGGACCACACTGGGCTGTTCCCTCAGAAACAAGCTGAAGCTGCACTTTGTCTTGTGATTTCAGCCGTGGTGTGGTGACTGTGAGCCACGGAGAGGAGGAGGGGCCCGCATGGCAGCCCAGCTACAGACTCTGAGTTCCCTGCAACTCTCCTCTCTACGGACTTGCACAAGGGAGGGGTGGGGACTCCTGAGAGTTGACTTTCACAAAAACTGCACAGACTGGTTGTGCTTGTCTGGATGCCAGGCCAGAGCCTTTGCAGCTGCAATTCCACAGGCTGGAACCACCGGGCACAGGAGATAACAAGCGGTAGAATACTCTAGAAATAGACCAGAAAGACTTCAGGGGAACAGGACCAGCCTGCTGGTAGTTGTCTAAAGTATAGTTTCATTTGTTGAGGTTTTTCTTGTTTGTTTTATCAGTCGTGGGGCTTGAACTCTGAATCTGGGTGCTGTCCCTCAGCTCTTCAGCTCAATCTAGCGCTCTACCACTTGAGCCACAGCACCATTTTCCATCTTCTGGTGATTTAATGGAGATAAGAGTCTCATAGACTTTCCTGCTATAGGCTGGTTTTGAACTGTCATCCTCAGATGTCACCTTTCTGAGTACTTAGGATTACAGGTCTGAGCCACTAGTGTCCTGTTCTTTGAAATATTTTTGAGGAGATTGTATTGAATGAATTAGCCAATGTGAACTACATGAGGAATATTAACAGCATTAATTCTACAATAAAAATATATACAATCTCAGTCAGGTGCCAGTAGCTCTTACCTGAAATCCTATTTACTTAGGAGGCAGAGAATTAAGGGTCTCAGTTCTAAAACAGCCCAGAAGAGAGATCTGTGAGATTTTCATCTCCAATTAACCAGCAAAAAGCAAGATATAGAGGCATGGCTCAAATGGTAGAGCATCAGCTATGGTCAAAAAGAAAAAGAAAGAGCCAGGCACTGGTGGCATGCCTGTAATCCTAGCTACTCAGGAGGCTGAGATCTGAGGACCTCAGGTCAAAGCCAGCCCGGGCAGGAAAATCTGTGAGACTCTTATCTCCAATAAACTACTCAAAAACCGCAAGTGGCACTGTGGCTCAAGCAGTAGAGTGCTGGCCTTGAGCTGAAGAGCCCAGGGTTCAAGCCCCACTGACCAAAAAAAAAAGAAAAAGAAAAGAAAAGAAAGAAATGTCAGTACAGACCAGATGGAATCATTACCATCTTCAGAGTATTTTGCACAGCAGCTGCACAAGGTACATTTTATTTATTTATTTTTTGCCAGTCATGAGACCTGAACTGAGGGCGCAAGCATTGTCCCTGAGCTTTTCCACTCAAGGTCAGCACTCAACTACCATAAGCCACAGCTCCACTTCTGCTTTTCAGGTGGTTAATTGGACATAAGAGTCTCACAGACTTTTCTGCTGGGGCTGGCTTTAAGTAGCTAGAATTACAGCTGTGAGTCACCAGCATCCAGCCTAAACACGTATTACTGCATATATGTGCACTGTATCTATCATTTGATTACCAGGAAATAGGGTGAATTGGTGTTACTTACCCCTGTAACCTATTTTTTATTTTTTAGCCAGTTCTGGGGCTTGATTGACCTCAGGACCTGAGCACGTTCCCTGAGCTTCTTTTCAAGGCTAGTGCTTTACCACTTGAGCCACAGTGCCCCTTCTGACTTTTTCTGTGTATGTGGTACTGAGGAATCGAACACAGGGCTTCATGCATGCTAGGCAAGCCCTCTACCACTAAGCCACCTTCCCAGCCTTCCTCTAACATTTTCTTTCTTTTTTTTTGGGGGGGGGGCGGTCCTAGGGCCTGAGCTCTGGGCCTGGGCGCTGTCCCTCAGCTCTTCAGCTCAAGGCTAGTGCTCTACCACTTGAGCCACAGCGCCACTTCAAGCTTTTTTCTTTTTGCTTATGTGGTGCTGAGGAATCGAACCCAGGGCCTCAGGCATGCAAGGCAAGCGCTCTACCACTGAGCCACCTTCCTAGCCCCCTTCTCTTCTAACCTTTGAGAGAAAGTTGTACTTTTTTGCCTGTGTTCTATAGCTACTATGGAACCTAATTAAAAAGTCCAATTTTTACTCCAAAAGGTAAAAGCTAAAGGAACATGTACATGTGATACATTAACATGTACAGATGATATGTGTGGCTGAGAGGCTAACTATTGCTAGCTCTTTTGTATATTAAATTTATTAGTGTTTCCAAAATATGTAAACTTCTTAGGAATCAAACTTTAGCAACACACATGACCAAGGCCACGTGAAGGGAAGCTTCATGGGAAAGACAGGGCAAATGGGCAACAGAGCACCCTGTCTGCATCAGACTCAAGTGCTCATGCAGAGTGGACCTGGCAGGGTGAGGGAGCTCAGGACCTACCACAGAAAGAGGCCAGTCAGGGGGCTGGACCAGGGATCCAAATGGCAGCAAAAGACAGGTTTATTGTGCATTGTGAAACCTCCTGGGGGCAGATTGAGGGCCTGGTGTTCCTCCTAACGTGGCCCAACACAGAGCTGGTAGGGACGAGGGGCAACAGGGAGGGTAAAGGAACTGAAGTCACTGGGTCGGGGCTGGCCTGCGGGCACCGAGAAGCTGAAGCGCTGCAGGAGGCAGGTGAAGAAGAGGAAGAGCTCCATGCGCGCCAGGGGCTCCCCGAGACACGTGCGGGGGCCTATGAGGGATAAGGAGTGGAAACAAAGTCAGCTGGGGCCAGGGAGCTACATCTTAGTCAGCCTGTCACCCCAGCGAGGGGACAGGGAGCCAGGCCCCCACGCACCTGCTGAGAAGGGCATGAAGGCCTCAGGCTTCACAAAGCGGCCCTGGGCGTCCAGGAAGTGTGCAGGGTGGAAGCGGAAGGGCTGCTCCCAGATGTGCTCGTCCTTCAGCACTGACGACAGGTTAGTGAGGAGCGTGGTGCCCTGGTGGGAGGTGCGTGGTGAGGGGAGCTGGGGACAGTGAGGCTGCACACCACACACACAGACACTGCCCTGGCCTGCGTGCGTCCTTCCACCTGACCTTCAACCCCAAATGCTTTTCAGAACCACCTGATGCTGTGACAGGGCCAAGTGACAAGCTTCCCATGGAAGTCCCATTGCCACCAGTCACTGCACGCGGTGGTTCTTCTACCACTGTGGCTGACTGTATGTTGTCCGTCTACCCAGGCTCTGTGGGCAGGTTGTGAGCTCTGCATGGCCGGACGGTCCGGTCAGCCCCTGGGCGGTCTGGGATGAGGTGATCTGCGTCTTTCCTGTCCTTGTGCCACAACGTCTGTGATGGGATGGGACAATGGGCCTACCTTAGGGATGAGGAAGCCCTGCACTTCCACGTCGCGCGACGTCATGTGGGGCAAATTCATTGGGATAATGTCAGCAAAACGTTGCACCTCATGGATCACTGCGCAGGTGAAGGGCATGCGGGCCTGGTCTCCCATCTCTGGCCACCGCGCCTGCCCAATCACCTCATCGATCTCCTGCTGCACGCGGCCTGCGTGGACAAGCAGAGACACAGCAGGCAGTCACTAGGGCCAGTGTCCACCTGCTCCGGCCTCTGTGTGAAGGGCCAAAACCAGGTGAGGTCATCATGACTCCGGCTGAAGTGAAGCCTACACCCTGATTCCACTTTTCCTCCCTCCCCCTTCCCTCCAGTCCCAGCTGGGCTCACACTGCACATCCGGGTGCAGGATCATGAGCAGCAGAGCCCACGACAGCGTGGTGGAGGTGGTCACCATCCCTGCGGTGAACAGGTCAACCACCACCATGCGCAG
>NW_027204592.1:0-24438 GCF_024711535.1 Dipodomys merriami
CCAAATGTATTGACAGGATCTATAATAAAATTAGCATAGGCCAATTTTCTGAGAGCCAGAGACTTCACTACAGATGAGGAAAGCTCTCAAAAAAATCTGTGCAAAAAAATTTCTCCACGGAATCATGCTTCTTTTCATGGAAGAACTCCAAGATTATAAACATGGGTCTGGGCATGAAAAACCTTTCTCCATGCAGTACAGATAATAGGTAAGCAGGTGATCACCACTGTTCTCCAAGAAACGTAATCATCCTAATAAATACTGTTAGCTAGCTTTCCTTCATTATTAATGAAATATCAGATACTTTACAACAGCAGCTTCCAGATGGTCTACACACTCAGTTGTAGCACATGGATCTACACCTGTTATGTTAGTCACCCCTGATGTTATTTCCTAAAGAAAGTTTCCTTGAAATTCAGACAATATGGCTTTTATTACATTGCTAACTGTTCATCTGTTTTTATTTTAATACTAGTTATTGCAAATAAGGGAAACCATGGTACCTATGTTTCTTTGGCCTGGCTTACATCACTTCATATAATTTTTTTCCAAATCTTTCCACTTCCTAACAAAAGGGCAATGCCATTCTTTCTGATGGAGGCATTGACATTTTCTCGATACATTCATCTACTGAGGGGCATCTGGGTTGGTTCCATATCTTAGCTATGGTACATAATGTTGCAATACTTATAGTTGTGCTGGTAGCTTTAGTATGGTCTTATTTGTGATCATTCAGGAAAATGCCCAAAAGTGGGATTGCTGGGTCATTGGGGAGCTCTATGTGGAGTCTTTTGAGGAAACTTCACACAGCTTTCCAAAGTGGTTGAACAGTTTACACTGCCACCAACAATGCAGTAGGGTTCCCTTCTGTCCACATCCCCTCCAGCATCTATTGTTATTAGAGTTCTTGATTATAGCCATTCTAACTGGGGTGAGACCTCAGGACCAATGGAATAGAATTGAAAACCCAAAAATGAGCCCACAGACCTATAGCCATAGGACCCTTCGATAAGGGACCTAAAAAAATAGAAAGACAGACTCATCAGTAAATGGTGCTGGCAAAATTGGTTTATCACTTGTAGAAACTAAAGCTAGCTCCTTATAAATCACCCTCTAACAGAATGTACTCCAAATGGATCAAAGACCTTGGGGTAAAAGCAAACACTCTGAAAACATAACAGGAGGAAATAGGAGAAACCCTAGGTCTCCTTGGCACAGGCTGAAATTTTCTTAATAGAGACTCAGAAACACAACAAATCAAAGAAAGGTTGGACAAATATAATTGCATAAAATGGTAGAGCTTCTGCATGGCAAAGGTCATAGCTAGAAAGATCAATAGAAAACACATGGATTGGGAGAAGATCTTCACTAGCCATACAATAGACAAGAGTCTCATATAAAATATACCTAGAAATCAAAAAAATTAAATCCCCCAACAACAAATCCACAAAGAAACAACTGCCCAATAAATAAGTGGGATAAAGACTTAAAGAGAAAGTTCTCTGAAGAGGAAATAAGAATGTCCAATAAACACATGAAGAAATGCTGAACCTCTCTACCCATAAAAGAAATGCAAATCAAAACGACGAGATACCAATTCATTCAGTTAGAATGGCTAAAGTTCCTTTTCAACATAATGTCTTGTACATCTCATTGTTACAATGAATCAGCCTGTATCCTTATTTCAGCATTTTGTTATTTCCCCTCACCTCCCCAAATTAGAAAAATGTATATACAAGATGCAGGGCACCAGAATCAAATACAGTGACAACAGAGGTTATACTATGGGGGAAGAACATACAAAAGAAACAAAAAAATCACATAGTACATTAGAAACAACAGGGAAGGGATGGTATGTGACAAAAAAAAGGAAGAGGCAACAATGCTTGTTCATGTAACTGTAACCCCTCTACAGTATTTTTACATTAAAAAGTTATTAAATATACTAACATTATATACTAAAATATAAATATTAATATAGTATATATAATATATTTGAATATATTATGTATAACATATAAATAATCAAATATATTATATAATGCATATAAAATATGTATATATAATATATTATATAATATATATAATGTATATACATTGTATATATAATTTATATATAGATATATGTTTCTAACATATTTAAAAGATATTTCTTTGTTGCTTTGTGTGTCCCTCAAACATGGTATAACCCCTGGTTTCATCGTATTTGATGTTGGTATAGTTTGTGGAAGGGAAAGGTAAAAACAAACCGTATAAATAGGGATACAGGTGGACCCATTGCAACAATGAGATGTACAAGTTGTTATGTCAAAAAATGAACTTTACAACTTTGGAGGGGTGGATGGGAATGGATGGGAAGGGGAAAGAAAGGAGGAGGCAACAATGCTTGATACGAAATGTACTCATTACCTTGCTCATGTAATTGTGACCCCTCTGTACAGTATTTTCACAATAAAAAAATCTAACTTGCCCTCACTGGTGCAAGTTTTACGGCTTTAAACATCCCCTTTTCGAAAGCAATCTTATTCCACATGGTATTCAATGTAAACAAAAGTACAATTTTGTGACTTTTTAAATATTATTTTTGTGTATGAGTGATGAGTGGTGGTCTTGAGGCTTGAACTCAGGGTCTAAGACTTTTGCTCAATGCTAGAGCTCTACCACTTGAACTACAGCACAACTTCCATGTTTTTGTTCATGAAGTGAAAATTTGAGTCTCACAGACATTCATCCTTGGGGTGTCTCCAAACTGTATCCTCTGATCTCAGCCTCCAGAGTAGCTAGGGATTATGCCACTAGTGACCAGAATAATGTTTGTGATTTCTTTTGCTCTGATGATGCACTTTTCTCCTAGCAGAACTCCTGTTTTCTATTTCCAAAGTCAAACACCTGCTCGCCACACCAATGCATTTTCTGTTTTCTATTCCCATAGCACGTGCTTTTCTAGGGTTTTAAGACAGGTAATCCACTGCTGACAGCTCTCCCCATCACAACCTGATGGAGATTGATAAGGGATAAACTGGGGCAAGACCAAACCCAAGCTCATTCATCTTCCTCCTCTCAAGAGAGAGTCGACTTCTCATTCAAGTTTTGATAAATGTGAATTTAATTACTAGATTGTTACACTTTTCCTGCAACCGAGTTAAAAATATGCTATCATTTCTTATTTTGATTTAAAAACGATAAGGGAGACTGGTGCTGGTGGCTCATGCCTTTAATCGTAGCTACTCAGGATTCTGAAATCTGAGGATGTGGTTCAAAACCAGCCCCAGTAGGAAAGCCCATGAAATTCGTTTCTCCAATTAACCACTAGAAATCCGGAAGTGCTGCTGTGGCTTAAAAGTGGTACATTGCTAGCCTCGTCCTGAAGAGCTCAGGGACACTGCCCAGGTCCAGAGTTCAAGCCCCATAGCAGACCAAAACAAAATCAAAAACAAAAAATAAAATTATGAAATAATTAAAAGTACTGTGAATATATAGGATATACAATATGTTTTTAAATATTACAAAATGGGGCTGGGAAGATGTCTCAGTGGTAGAGCGCTTCCCTTGCATCCCTGAGGCCCTGAGTTCGATTCCTCGGCACCACATAAGCAAAAAGAAAAAAGCCAGAAGTGGCGCTGTGGCTCAAGTGGTAGAGCGCTAGCCTTGAGCGGAAGAGCTGAGGGACAGTGCCCAGGCCCAGAGTTCAGGCCCCACGACTGGACCCCTCAAAACATAAAAAAAAATACAAAATGGTTAAAGAAATATCAATCACAGTGCATAAATCTTGTATTTTCATTGTATCCAACATAGAATAAATTGTAGTTACCGATTAGTTGGAAAAAAACAATGAAAGAGGAAGTTTTAGAATGAAAAAAATATTCGAATCTAATTTATTGAAAATGAAAATATTCACTAGCATCAATGTTTTCTTAATGATTTTAGGATACTCATTTTTTTGGGGTCTGTTTCTGTTTTTTGTTTTCTTTTTGGTTTTTAACTCTGGGCCTGGGCGCTGTCCCTCAGCTCTTCAGCTCAAGGCTAGTGCTCTACCACTTGAGCCACAGTGCAATTTCCGGCTTGTTTCTGCTTATGTGGTACTGAGGAATCGAATCCAGGGCCTCATGCATGTGAGGCAAGCACTCTACCACTGAGTCAACTTCACAACCCATTATTTTAGATATTACATCTTTGTGACCTTATGTGGTTCAAGGGGTAGAATGCCAGCCATGAGCAAAGAGGGTCTTCAAGAGTTCAAGGGACTAAGTTTAAGACACAATACCATAACAAAAACATGCAAATAACCAATATCCATTCCTGTTCAAACGATTTTCAAGGGAGGAAATTGCCCTAGTGTTTGCTAAAAGGAAAAGATCCAATACATGGTAATGTTCATTAATGTAAAATATAATGTTATCATTATACCTAATGGGTATAAATGGAGTGCTAGTATCCTAAATACAAGAAAGAATATCATTACTTTCATGAATATGTGTAGTGGTATATGTTTATAAATTATGTTTTCTATGTTTTATATTATATAATATATATGATTATAATTTATGCTGTGAATGGTTATAATTGTTTATAATTCATAAACAACATATTCATTATATTCAATATATTCAAATATATTCATTATATACAATATGTAATTTAATTATTTATAATATGTCATGTTGTCTTCTTCATATAAATTATAGAGTGCCTTGGTAGTCTCAGGAATAACAATTGGGATGGAGAATCATCAAAGTGAAAATTGTCTTTGGGGTGGGAAAAAATTGCCTAGAATTTGTGAAGCTTTGAGTTCAACCATTCTCCCACTCAAATTAAATGTTTGAATTTTAAAATGTTAACAGTTCTAAAGACAGCAGTACTTCATGAGACAATATAAGGCTATGGAACTTATACAATACATAAAACACATTTAAAATCTAGTGAGAATTATACAACCTATGAGGGTATTTATTTTTCACAAGTAGTAGTAGCCAGGATCAATTGTTGAACACTTGAAAAATAAGACTTATTCAGGCAGCGAAAGAAGCGCCTATGAGGAAATGCAGGGAAATTTCATGTTATAGGCACAGATAAGGTTTGAACAAGAAGTGGCCCACCGAACATCATGCTCCATGTATACCCAGCAAACACATAATTCCTCTGAATCTGGAGATATCAGAACTGACAGATGGGTACTGACTCTGGAGAACAGTGACATGTGGGATTGTCACACTGTCACAGCCTTATATACCAGGTACACCTGACCCTGAGTTTTTTTTTTTTTTTTTTTTTTTGCCACAGCTCCCTTTATGCCTATTTTTTCTGTGGTCAATTAGAGATATCTCTGATACATTCCTTCGATCGTCATATTTCAGCCTCCTAGGTAGCTAAGGATACAAGCATTAATCATTGGAATTGTAGTACATCTTCAGTATATTTAATATAATATTAATATTAAATGATAATTTTATATTATATGATATTATGATATATAATTTATTACATATTTTGTATATATACTATATAGTATTAGTATATAGTATATATACATTATTTATGTATGTATATGTTTATATATATTCATTATATGTACATTATATATATATACATTATATATACATCATGTATATACTATATATGTTGTATATACATTTTATAATATATTTTCATTATTTATGATATATTACACATAATATATTCAAATATATTATATATGCTATATTAATACTTATATAATGTTAGTATATTTTAATATCTTTTTATTGTAAAAATATTGTACAGAGGGGTTACAGTTACATGAACAAGCTTTGTTGCCTTTCTTTGTGTGTCCCATACCATCCCTTCCCTCCCACTTCCATAACTATGTTTTCCCCTTTGCCCCCCTAAATTGTAAAGTTCATTTTCTTTTCTTTAACTTTTTTACTGTGAAAATGCTGTACAGTGGAGTTAGTTACATGAGCAAGATAATGAGTACATTTCTTATCAAGCATTGTTGCCTCCTCCTTTGTTTTTCCCCTACCATACCTTCCCTTCCATCTCTGCAACTACACTCTTCCCCACCCAGCCAACTCCCACCCGTAAATTGTAAAGTTCGTTTTCCTATGTAGTGTCTTGTACATCTCATTGCTAAAATGGGTCAACCTGTATCCCTATTTAAACATTTTGTTTTTTCCCTACCCCTCCACAAATTATACCGTCATCAAATTTAGTGAGAATAAGGGTTATATCATAAGGGGAGGAATATACAAAGCAACAAAAAAATCACATGGTACATTATGAATGTGTTAGAAACAATAGCAAGAAAGAGAAAAAAAACACTTGAGCCCCTAAGTGGGTGTTCATTTTGCTTAACTTCATTTTATCAGGTCATATGTCCATAGCTTTTGACCTTTTCTACTTGTCCCAGATGTATACTAATTATTGCAAATAAGGGAAAACATGGGACATATTTTTCTTTGGGCCTGGCAGAATTTATTAAATATATTTTTCCAAGTCTTTCCATTTCCTAACAAATGGGGGAGGCATAGAATTCCATTGTGTGTATACATACATATACATATATGTGTGTGTGTATGTATATATATATACATATATATATATATATACATAAATATATATCACACTTTCTTGATCCATTCATCTACTGAGGGGTGTCTGGGTTGGTTCCATATCTCATGCATGGTAAATAATGCTGAAATAAAGATAGTTGTGCTGGTAGCTTTATTAAGGTCTGGTCTGTGATCATTCTAGTAAATGCCCAAAAGTGGGATTGCTGGGTCATAGGGGAGCTCTATGTGGAGTCTTTTGAGGAAACTTCATACTACTTTCCAAAGTGTTTGAACAAGATTACACTCCCACCAACAATGCAGTAGGTTTCCCTTCTGTCCACATACCCTCCGGCATCTGTTGTTATTAGAGTTCTTGATTATAGCATTCTAACTGGGGTGAGGTGGTATCTCAATGTTGTTTTGATTTGAATTTCTTTTATGGTTAGAAAGGTTGAACATTTCTTCATGTGTCTATTGGCCATTCTTATTTCCTCTTCAGAGAACTTTCTCTGTAAGACTTTATCCCACTTATTTATTGGGTAATTGGTTCTTTGAGGATTTGTTGTTGGGGGATTTAATTTTCTGATTTCCAGGTATATTTTAGGTATGAGATCCTTGTCCATTGTATGGCAAGTGAATATATTCTCCCAATCCATGGGCTTTCTATTGATCTTGCTAACTTTGTCTTTTGCTATGCAGAAGTTCTGCACCTTCATGCAATCCCATTTGCCCAACCTTTCTTTGATTTATTGTGTTTCTGGATCTCTATTAAGAAAATTTCAGCCTGTCCCAAGAAGACCTAGGGTTTCTCCTATTCCGTCCTGTAATATTTTCAGGGTGCCTGCTTTGACTACGAGGTCTTTGATACATTTGGAGTTGATTCTGGTGCAGGGTGATTTAGAGGCATCTAACTTTAGTTTTCTACAGGTGTTAAACCAATTTTGCCTGCACGATTTAATGAAGAGGCTGTCTTTTTCCATTCTATGTTTGTAGGTCCCTTATCGAAGATTAGATTGCTATAGGTCTGTGGGTTCATTTCTGGGTTTCAAATTCTATTCCGTTGGTCCTGAGGTCTGTTCTTGTGCCAGTATCAAGCTGTTTTGATTACTATGGCTTTGTAGTAGATTTTGAAATTTGGTATTGCTATTCCCCCAACACTGTTGTTTCTGTTAAGGATTGTTTTTGCTATTCGGGTCTTTTATAGTTCCATATGAATTTTTGGATTGTCTCTTCTATTTCTTTGAAGAATTAGATTAGAATATTGATAGGTATCACATTGAATTTGTAGATAGCCTTGGGAAGTATTGCCATTTTCACGATGTTGATCCTTCCAATCCAGGAGCATGGGAAGCTTTTCCAATTTCTAAATTCTGCTTTGATTTCCTTTTACAGGTTTTTATTTTTTCTTGTAGAGGTCCTTCACTTCTTTAGTTAATTCCTATGTATTTTATTTTTTTGTGGGACTGTTCCAAAAAGAGTGGCTTTCCTGATTTCAGCCACACTTTCTCATTGTTGGCATACAGAAAAGCCATAGATTTTTGAAGGTTAATTTTATACCCTGCTACTTTGCCAAAGTTTTGAATCATAGCTATTAATTTGGGAGTGGAGTCCATGGGATTCTTTAAATACAAAATCATGTCATGTGCAAAGAGGGAGAGTTTTATTTCATCTTTCCTTCTTTGGATCCTCTTTATGTTTGCATCTTATTTCTGTAGCTAGGCATTCTAATACTAAATTGAAGAGAAGTGGAGAGAGTGGATATCCTTGTATTGTTCTTGAGGTTAGAGGAAATGGCTTTAGGTTTTCACCATTAAGTATAATGCTGGCTGTAGGTTTGACATTCACAGCCTTTGTTGTATTGAGGATTGTTCCATAGATTCCTAATTTTCCAGAGCCTTCATCATAAAGGAGTGTTGGATCTTGTCAAATGCTTTTTCTGCATCTATTGAGATAACCACGTGATTCTTATCCTTGCTCTTGATGTAATGAATTATGTTAATTGATTTGTGTATATTGCATGCTTGAAATGAATCCTGTTTCATCATAGTGTATGATTTTTTTATGAATTTTTGAAGTTGATTGGCCAAAATTTTGTTGCAACCATGTTCATCAAAGAAATGGGTCTATAGTTCTTTCTTTGATGAGTCCATGTCTGGTTTGGGGATGAGGGTTATGATGGCTTCATAGAAAGTGTTTGGTAGTGAACATTCTCTTTCAATTTCATTGAAGATTTGGAGGAGAATTGGAGTGAGTTCTACTTTGAAGGCCTTATAAAATTCAGGTGTAAATCCATCCTGTCCTGGGATTTTCTTAGATGGAAGGTCTATTATTGCTGTTTCTATTTCAGTGCTTGATATGGACCTATTAAGTTGATTTAACTCATCTTGGTTTAATTTTCGCATGTTGATATTTGCTAGGAAATCGTGATTTCTTCCAGATTCTCAAACTTATTAGCATAAAGTTTTGAGAAGTATTTCCTTATAATGATCTGAATATTGGTTGTTTCGGTGATGATGTTTCCATTCTCATCTCTGAGTTTGTTTATTTGGGTGTGTTCCCTTCTTTTTATGATAAAATTTGCTAAAGGTCTGTCAATTTTGTTAATTTTTTCATAGAAAAACTCTTTGTTTTGTTAATTCTTGCTATAGATTTTTGTATTCTAATTAGTTTAATTCTGATTTAATTTTAATTATTTCTTTCCATATACTGGATTGGGGTTTAGCTTGCTGTTCTTTTCCAAGGAAGTTCAGATGTCACATTAAATTCTTGGTTTCATATTTCCCCAATTTGTTGATGTAGGAACTCAGAGCTATAAACTTGCTCCTGAGTACTGCCTTTGCTGTGTCCCAGAGCAGCCGGTAATTTGTGTGTTCATTTTAGTGGAATATCATGAACACTTGAATTTCTTTCTAATCTCTTTCACAACCCACTGTTGATTCAACAGTGTGTTTTTCACGCTCCGTGTGTTACAGAACTTTCTTTTGTGGCTTATGGTGTTGCGTTCTAATTTTATTTCCTTGTGGTCTGAGAGAATACAAGACATAACTTCAATGTTTCTGAATTTGGACGTTTGCTTTGTGACCTAAAATGTGGTCTATTTCGGAAAATGTTCTGTGTGCTGCTGAGAAAAACGTGTATTCAGATGCTGCTGGTTGAAATATTCAGTAGGTGTCTGTTGATCTATGCAGTTGTTTAGATCTGCGGTTTCTCTGTTGAGTTTTTGCTGAGTTGATCTATGTAGTGGGGATAGTGGTGTGTGAAAGTTCACAACAAATAATGTCTTTGGATCTATGTGCGATTTGAAGAAAAGTAGTGTTTCTTGGATGAATGTGGGTGTTCCGTTTTTCAGTGAATAGATATTTAAAATTGTAATATCCCCCTGAAGGAGAGATCCCTTAATTAGTATGTAGCGACCTTCTTTATCTCTTCTCACGAATTTTAATTTTCAGTCTAGTTTATCTGACATTAGAATTGCAACTCCGGCCTGTTTATGGGGGTCGTTTGCTTGGTCGATTTTATTTCAGCCTTTCACTTTCAGAATATGTTTGTTTTTATGGGCAAGGTGTGACTCTTGAAATCAGCAGATAGAAGGATCTTGCTTTTTAATCCAACTAGACAGTTTATGTTGCTTAATTGGAGAGTTAAGTCCAGTTCCAGTCTGCTTTGAAATTTTTTTCAAAATGGTTCAGCCTGGGTGGAACACTCAGCTAATAGTATGGAAGGGAGCACCGAGAGGCATGACTCACCTCACGACGGATCACTGCCCACTCCCAAGATCCAACTAGGAGCTTTATAACTCCAGCAACTTTAATATACACTATTGGAGCTGGAGTTACCACAGCTGCTGGCACCAGACTTGCCATCCAATGGATCCTTATGAAAGGATTTAAAGTGGACTCATTCCAATTACAAGGACTCGAAAGAGTCTTGTAATGTTATTTTTGTCACTACTTTCCCGGGTCAGGAGTGTTAGTATATTATATGAATATAATATAACATAATATAATATAATATAATATATCCCTACTTTCTATCTTGTGTCTTTTGAGAAATTATGCTCTTCTTATATAAGATTTCTAATATTTGTGGGAGTGCAATGAAGTTATATTTAAAAATCTTTCACTGAGTTTTGTATCATTTTCATCGGTGTCAAGAAATTTCAACATTGCAATGTAAAGAAATGAAATTGAAAGGTAAAACTAAATGAATAGCTGATCAAAGATCATATCTTTATTGCAGTTTACAGTTATAATTTTTTGCGAATTAAATCCATGAAAAATTAGACTTCCCTTATCAAAACATATAAACCTTATTTTTGTTGCCTACAATTTTGATGTAGCTCTATACCAACCGTGTGTACAATCGACAGAATTCCCATGCATAAATACTCGAATGCATGTGTATTTAGTATGATGTTTAGGAACAAGAAATAATCTGAACATTTTCCTTTTTATTTTTCCCAGTAAGTTTCTAAGTACCATTCACGATATGAAGAATGAAAAATTATTCAAGCATATTTTTAAAAGAAGATAGAAACAAATAAAAATATTTGATATATCTCTGTTGCTAAAGATAAATTGGAAACCATGATCTATGCACTTGCAGGTTGGAGAGAACTGGAATACAAACATATTTCTGTGGTGAATTTAGATAGAAAAAGACATTTCACTTTGGATACACAGAATAGACAAATATGGGGAAACGGTTAGAATATAATGTTTCTGGAAATGTCCTTACAATTTGACTGGAAATAAAGAAAAACAACAATATTTCCAGTCAATCTATCTACTTAAAGCAATATAGTCTACCCCATTCTGAAATTCTCACTAAGATTATGTGTTTTGATCTTTTAAAAAATGTTCTTTGGCCTGTTGAGGTGGTGAACATTATTAAAGTTCCTTTCTAGCTGGACTCCCATGGCTCACGCCTTTAATCCTAGCTACTCATGAGGCTGAGGTCTGAGGATCATGGTTCCAAGCCAGCCCGGGCAGGAAAGTCCGTGAAACTCATCTCCAATAAAATCACTAGAAAACCAGAAGTGGTGCTGTGGCGCAAGAGGTAGAGCACTCATCTTGAGCTGAAGAGCACAGGGACAGCGCTCAAGCCCAGAGTTCAAGCCCCACCACTGATCAATCAATAAATAAACAAATTTCCTTTCTTTGTATGTATGCAAATGCCATGATGAAATCTCTTACGATATATAATTTAATATTTCTATTTTTATTTTATTTATTTTATTGGCATTAAATAGTTATACAATGGGTTTTCAATTTAATATATCAATTTATGAGTACAATACATTTTGACTGATGTCATCCTGTTCATGATTTTTACAACTAAGAAAATTGTGTTAGTACATTTTTGCTCACAACTCAGTTTAAATTTTATATTCACAAGGGAACTTTATTTTATTTCTTTTCTGTTTTTTCCTCCATCTGGTACCAGGATTTAAAACCAGCTTGTTACCTTACAGCTGTTGCTCTCTCACTTGAGCCATGCCTCTAACCCTGCATGTTGCTTACTATGTTGAAGATGATGTCTTTAGAACTTTTCTGCTTAGGCTAGATTTGAACCTCAGTCCTCAGTTCAGAGACTGCTAGGTAGCGAGCATTACAATTGTGAACCCATTGGTGCCTGGTGATTTCTTCACTTCTTCATCACTCTCCTGTCTCTTTCTTTCACTCTGGATTGACACCAATATTGAAGGAGAAATCTCCAGGACACATTGTGATACTTTGTGCAAGGCCTCAGTCAGTGTGTGCACTTGGTCCATTCCTTCCTAGGAGACTGCTGTCAATGACTTATTTTGTCACCATATTTGTAGACAACCTTCAGTCCTGGGCTGAAAAACCTGCACAGACCTCTAATCATAGTTTGTATTTATCAGCCGCCACTTTAGAATAGGATCTACTGGAGGTTAAGATGTTGTGGCATCCTTTCTTGTATAATAAGGAAGAGTTATACCTTCCATCATTTGACGCTCCTATTTCTTTGCCTCAAGTCAAAATGGATTCTCATTTAAATTCTCCAAGACAATTGATACTGTCCTGCATCACCTGCACACTATTGAGGATATAAGAAAACCAGGTAGTTTAGTGAATGCTGCAATCAGCTTCATGGGAAGCTCACTGTTGCTGCAAGTTAAACTTTCAGGAAGGAAGTTTTATTTTATTTCTAGGTTGGCTTCTTTGTTTTGGAGCCAGAGATGTGGTACATGGTGGGCGCGATCAGAATTGGAATATATTGGCCAAATGGAAAAAGAGAAATGGGAAGAGGTAATGATCCCATCCTCCCTTCAACTGCAATTCTCCAGTGACACTGCTCTCTCCCATTAGGTCCTCATTCCCATCTACTGTTTGGTTCCTTCTTCCCCTTCATAACTGAGAATGTGACTGCCTCTCTCTCTGAATCCACCTAAAAAGAAAGACATTTTGCTCTTCACTTCCCTAAAATATAAAACTGTCTTCTGAGAATGTCTTCCCAATTCCTAGGAGGGAATTTTTTGACAAAAAAAGAAAGCTCCTTTTATGTACAATTCATTTCTGCAATTGTTTTCATCTGGCTAGGTATAGAAAAGAATTACAACCAAGTGGCATATTTCAATTGATATTTAATGAAAGTAATTTATCACTGTTTTATAGTGTTCTACCATTGAGGTGAAATGACAGCAATAATCCTTTGTATACTTTCGAGAATTGTGTATTTGCTAGAATATCATTTTCTCTCCATTGGTATTCTGATTAGGTGCTCTAATTCCCTTCTAATACACAAAATTGTGAGATGATCAGGGGACATCTTGTTCTTTAGAGTGTGAGTGGTTACTCACTCCAGCTTACGAAATTTGAGATTTCAATGATCTATAAGGACCTTGGAGATAGTGCAGACTTGCTAATGCTTAACCATCCATTCATAGATTTATATGGCAAGTGTTTATTTTCACAGTACCTGAGTTTTATTTAGTCCTGACTCATTGAGCCTGAAATGCTTAGAGATACTTCAGGGAACTTAGCTCCCTGCTGTTCAAATGGCAAGGTTCTGTAAATGAATTCCTCAGGTAAATGACAGCACATGCTGCTGGAGTTTGCATGAGTACATTTAAAACCTGACCCTTTTTTATCACAAGATTTAAAATTACAAGTATTAGTAGATACCTGGAAGACCTAATAAATTATGGGGCCTTATGATAAATACAAATAAGATTGTTAACCCATCCAAGTTTTTATACTGTGATTTTTTTGTTTATATCCCAATACTTGCATAGCAAAAAAGCCAATTTCTTTAGAATTCACAGAAATAATTAAATTTTACAAAAAGATTAGCATAATGATAACAAGCCAGACTTCTGTAACAAAATAATCAATATTCATGTTTTATTCCAACAGAGTTTAAATGAAGATGAGCCAGGCACCAGTGGCTCATGCTAGTAATCAGGAGGCTGAGATGTGAGGATCATGGTACAAAGCCAGCCCAGAGAAGGAAAGTCCATGAGACTCTTACATCCAATAAACCACTAAAAAACCAGAAGTGGTGCTGTGGCTCAAGCAGTAGTGCTTGCCTTGAGCTGAAGAGCACAGGGACAGCACACAAGCCCAGAGTTCAAGCCCCATGACTGACAAAAAAATTGATAAAGGTTACATAATTATAATTAACAATCAACATAAACATTCAAGAAATATTATGGTATATGCATTGAAAAATCCAATTGAAACACTCCCTCAATAAAAAATAGTAAGTTTCAGGCACATGTTTTGTTAATCTACATCATTTATTTTAATTGAAAGAAAAAGTAAGAAGAGGTTTAATAAATCTGAGGTTTTAGAAATTAGAGATTTTAAAAATTACATGAATCACCGGGTGCTCGTGGTTCATGCCTGTAAGCCTGCTACTCAGTAGGCTGAGATCTGAGGATCACTGTTCAAAGCCAGCTCCAGGCAGGAAACTCTGTGAGACTCTTATCTCCAATTAACGACAAGAAAACCAGAAGTGGTGCTCTGGCTCAAGTGGCAGAGTGCCAACCTTGAGCTGAAGAGCTGGGAAACAGCACCCAGGCCCAGAGTTCAAGCCCCATAATGAAAAACAAATTACATGAATCACTGTGATTTTATTTGTTATTTTCTCAATAGATAGTATTATAAAGTATTACTGATACATAGTAATATGTATATGGTTGACTTTTACAACTTGATATTTTTGAATGTATATTTTGGAATATATCTATATATATACAAATATCTATATGTGTCTTAATAGATAGGTATATATACATAATTAATAGATACATATATAAACATATCTCCATTTTGATAGAGATATATGTATGAACATGTATGTATGCAAAATATACCACAGAGTATTTTTGTTTTCTATCTTTACTATGTATCCTTTCTCATGTTTTGTCTTATACTATGTATGTATTCATTCTCTCCCTCTGATCCCCAACCTAGAAAACACTCATTATTCTAATTTTTCATTTCTTATAATTCTTCTAAGTGGAATCCTACAGTATGCATTTTTTGGTCTGAATCCCATCATTCAACATAATTACAAATGGCATAGTCAAAATGTTTTTGCATTTATCTATCTCATTTATCTTAAAAATGTAGTTTTTTTGTTTCCATTTGTATTATTTCTCTAATGACTAATGATGTTAGCTACTTTGATATTGCCTGTGAATTTAATATCTTCTTGGGTGAACCACATGCGCAAACTCTTTAGCAATTTTTAAGTTAGAGCATTTGTTTCCTTATTGATGAGAAGTGATTTATTGATTGATTTTCAATTTTTAGTTTTTGGTGCCAGTACTGGAACTTGAACTCAGGACCTAATTGCAGTCTATTAGTTTTTTCATTTAAGGTTCTTTATCATTAGAGCCACAGCTTCACTTTCAGCTTTTTTTAAATGAATAATTGGAGATAAAGTCTCATGATCTGTTCTCTGAAGACTGGTTTTAAACCATAATCCTCAGATATCAGCAACATGTCTAGCTAGGATTTGCAAGTGTGAGCCACCAGTTAAAAATCATCAGTGATTTTTAATTGTTCTTTGTATATTCTGTATTACTTTACTTCCCACAAAATTGGTATTTGTATTACAGGGATATTTATTATCTATTATTATAGATATACATTTTGATGAAATTCAACATTTTATGTTATTGGCCTAATGTGATCTAAAGTGTTTCATTCATTGCCTGTATTTTCTCTTCTTGGGGATATATGGTATTCCATTGTAGTAATTGGCATCCCACATCATTTTTTTCTGTAGAGAAATATTTAATTACTTCAGAATTAAACCATAGCAGACTTTAGGCTACTTAGCACTATATTAACACTACATAGTGACATTACTAAGTTCTTTTTTTTTAAAATTTTATTTTATTTGTGAACATACTGTACAGAGGAGTTACAATTACATGGGCAGGATAATGCGAACATTTCTTACCAAGCATTGCAGCCTCCTCCTTTGTTTACCCTTCACATCCCTTCCCAGCCTCCCCCCTCCCCCCAATCCCAATCCTTCTCCTTCCCCCCTCCCCCCCCCCGCACCGAAGTTGTAAAACTCGTTTTGGACATGACAACTTGTACTTCTCATTGTTGCAACAGGACCACCTGTATCCTTAAACAACTGGTTTTTCCCCATCTCCTCCACAAGTTATGCTGACATCAAATATAGTGAAAGCAGGGGTTATACTGTGGGGGAGGTACATACAAAGCAACAAAGAGATAATCTTATAAATGCGTTAGAAACACATGCATGAAAGAAAAAAACATTAAAATACACAGCTAAGGGTTCATTTTCCTGACATCACATTATCTGACCTTTTCCGCTTGACTCATACATATACTAGATATTACAAATAAAGGAAACCATGGGACCTATGTTTCTTTGGGCCTGGCTTACTTCACTTAATATAATTTTTTCCAAGTTTTTCCATTTCCTAACAAATGGGGCAATGTCATTCTTTCTGATGGAGGCATAGAATTCCATTGTGTATATATACCACACATTACCAAGTTCTTAATGACTGTAAGGTAATGAATAAGGGAGTTGAAACTTCCTCAGCTTTCCAAAATAGAACTCATATGTGAAGTCAATATAAAATATAGCCTAGATTTCTTAACACCATTCAAGAAACATCCATTGCCTTAATTTGTACAGATGTCTATGTTTCAAAAATATTTGTGTGTGTCCAAGGGTAAGTATGCATGAACCAAGATTCCTTAACATGTCCTTTGAAAAATACAAGTAGAAAAAACACTTACTACAAGTTACTAAGGGAGCTGAAACAAGCATTTGCTTTACAAAGAGAACAAAAACTATCTGTATTCTGAAAATGCAGGTTCAATTGCGTTAGCTCAATCATTGCTTTGGTTAGAAGTTCAATATGAGGAGCCATAAATAAGAAAGATGAAGGAGATACCTGCTAGCACAAGTGGGGTGAGGGGTCTATGACATGTGTCCAACTGAGATAAGGATGAAAAAATTAAGAATTGAGTAGAATTCCAGCCCAGAGGCATTTAAATGAAACAGTGGTTGAAGGAAAAAGAATGTCAACTCAGATTGAAAGTTGAAATTAGGCACTAGAAAATAGCCAAAAAGTTAGCAGGATTCTATGTGGTCTTATTAGTGTTCATCCTGAAATACTGTAACTTATTCTGAAATATGATATTTGTTTTCCATTTTGAGTTCAATGCTTTCCTGTAGTAAGTAAAGCAGTGATGAATGTATTTCATATTTATTTTGCATAGACATCGAATATGAAGAAGACATGAGATTTTTGACAAAAAGTTAAATTTGACAAAATTTTTCTCTAATGTGCCTGCATTTAATTCTCAGGTATTATCTTTTAAAAATGAAGAAATGATGCTTTAAATATGCTATTGTATTGTTACTGTATTGTTTACTGTATATTTTCATGAGTAAGACTTTATACTATATCTTCTATTACTCAAAAATGCTATAAAGAAAAAAAATAAGACTCTATACCTGATAGTATATATATATATATATATATATATACATATATATATATATATATATTATATATATATATATATATGTCTTAGATATAACAATAACCTGGTAATTTATTGTCATTTACATCTCTACATGTTTCAATATGTCTTCATTAATAGAATGAGAGGTATTCAGATGAGACCAATCAGTGTGAATTTCACCATATGGTGATATAGTCCTTAGATTTTTCTAGAATTTAACTTCTACATAGATATATCTAGGTTTAGTAACAACTATACCCAATTTGCAATGGAATCTGCAAATAATCACTGTAAATCTGTTCAGATAGCTAGCTGTATTTACTGGTTTGGGTATTACAAGTTCACTCCACCCTAACCCCAATGGATTGCTTGTCTTAAACTATAGATAGCAACAGATTTTAACTCTATCTATTCTCTATCATATGTACCTTAAATATATAAATATATATATATATTGTTTTAAATACATACATAGTTTTCTCTATGCATGAATACTTATAAAACATAAAATAGCCACAGTTAGTTATTAATAACCATTAAGTATTAAGAAAATAGAATAATTATGATATGCTGTAATAAAAGTTATATAAATATTGTTACTTTTGTCATATTTTCACAAAGTATGTGTGTGTGTGTGTGTGTGTGTGTGTGTGTGTGTGTGTGGCTTGAAATGAGACCTAGCTCCTTGTACATGCTAGCCAAATTCATCACCACATAAGGTAGTCCTTCAGACTTCAAAGTAACAGGTCTTCTTATGGGGATGGTGTGATACAGGAAATATGCCATCACACAGCTTTCAAGTGAGAAAAGAAGGTGAAGAGAATGACATAGGACAGAGTAGGCAGTGGTAGGCTAATATAAGGGTTATCATTCACAACACTGGGACCTCACTACAGTTGATCAGATGCCTGAGACAGACATTCAGTACCTTATGAGTGGGTTGCATATTTACAGAAGACAAACTGGGCCCAGAAGACACAGTGAGCAAACGATGATTTACTTTCCCAGCCAGCGAGAATGGGATGGTAGGAGATTTCATTGTGCTTCTCAGAATGGCATGACATTTACAATCTATGAAGTGTTCTTTTGTTCAATATTCTATTGGATATTTGTAGACAGTAGTTTAGTGGTTTAGTGTAGGTAAATAAAGCTTGGAACATGAAATTGTAGATAAAAGGAGACTTTGTTAGGTGAATGTATTCTTTTTCATGAGATATGATAATTTAACTATTTCATTTATTTTATTCATGAGAAATAATAATTTAACTTTCCAAACCCCTTTACAATTTCTCATTTATTACCGCTATAGTTTTTCTTTGTATTGTTACACAAACATGAAAAAGATGTACAATTTCCTTAAAATTATTGTAATTAATTTGTATGTGATGTTTAATATATTGTTTCTATAAACATTTTTGTTTAGGAGCTATGAATGTGAAACTTCATTGAAATTATTAAATAATGTCACTATTGTCATTTTCTGATCCTACTGGTTTTGATCAAGATTAAATATTTTTTTCATGCCCCTCTTTGTATATAAGTGATGGTTTTGGTGTTATTGAAATTAATTACCTAATTTAGACAGTCTCTCTTTTTGTAGCGCAGACTGGCCTCAAGCTCATAATGATCCTGCCTCAGCCTCCTAATACTTTGATTTATAAAGTATTTTCCTATTCTCTACTGAGCAATAGCTTGAAATCTGTGCTTTGAACCCCATCACTTTTAATAATCCAGGCTAGTCAAGAAAGGATCACACTTTTGATGGTAAAATCGTTGGCTCTGTTATTTCTTTATAACTTTGTTTCATATGTATAGGGATATAATCTCAAAGTAGGTGGTATATTCTTTTAGGGAAAGTCTAATCTCAGCCTTCAGGAAGAAGGTTGTTTTAAGAACAGGCATATTTACTTTTCATCCCTTTGCTAAACGTTACAACAGGAAAGACATAGACTGACATGTTTATTCTCCAGAACTTTACATTCAGTTTGCCCTGCTATGTAGTGATGTTATCATCTCATAACTTTCTAGATTGAGACTAATCAAGAAAACAGTTAACTATTTTTTCCTATTCAGCTACTTTCCCCATAGAATGTGTATGGAAACTATCTACACATTTAAATTGAATGTAATGCCACCTGAGAAAATTAGTTGTTAAATATAGACAGAGTTTGCCTGCCACTGGTGGCTCACATCTCTAATCCTAGCTACTCCGGAGGCTGAGATCTGAGGATTGCAGTTCCAAGCCAGCCCAGGCAGGAAACTCCATGAGACTCATATCTCCAATAGACTACTTCAAAAATCTGGTTCTGTGGCTCAATTGTTAGAGTGCTCTTGAGGGAAAGGAAGCTACGGACAGTGGCCAGGCCCAGAGTTCAAGCCCCAGGACCAACAAAAGAAAACAAGAGTGGGTAACAATGTCCAACAAGAAATGTACTCACTACCTTATGGTATATAACTGTATATAACCTTGACAAAAAATTAAATTTAAAAAATAAAATGTACTTGCGTAACTAAAAAAAAAATGGAATCTTGCCACCACAATATTATAGTGATAAAAAAAAAATCTACAGAATTGCCTAGTCATCAATTTGTGGATACTTATTCAAAACCTTGTTTCCATCTTTATATTCATAACCCTTCTTGATGCTTACTTCCAGTAACCTCATTCTCTTGTTGTATATAAAGTTTAGCAGCACTTATTTAAACTTCTTAGCTTTTATATAATAAAATTTCATTAACTTCATATAAATGCATCTGGTTTCTGCCATTCTTACTGTCTCGATTGCCATTAGGTCTCACTCATTTCCTACATACAGAATTACCAAATTTTTACTTTCCTATAGGCTAACCCATTTTCAGACTATTATCAAGACACTAAAATTGGACTTGTAAAGATGGAAATTAAAGACTCATTCAGTGCTGGGAAGGTGGCTCCGTCGTAGAGTGCTTGCCTTGTATGCATGAGGCCCTGGGTTCGATTCCTCAGCACCACATAAGCAAAAAAGAAAAAAGCGGAAGTGGTACTGTGGCTCAAGTGGTAGAGCGCTAGCCTTGACCTGAAGAGCTGAGGGACAGTGCCAAGGACCAGAGTTCAGGCCTCATGACCGGACCGCCAAAAACAACAAAGACTCATTCACTTCTTTTCAGTTGAAACAGTGCTCAGCCCATAAATATTGTAAACAAGTCCCTATAAAATGTATTTTTCCAGAGTAGTTGAACTGGAAACTCTATGGAGGTTCCTTAAAAGATTAAACATAGCTGGGTGCTGGTGGCTCACGCCTGTAATCCTAGCTACTGACAGACTGAGATCTGAGAATCATGGTTCAAAGCCAGCCCGGAAGAAAAGTCCGTGAGACCCTTATCTCGAATTAACCACCAGAAAACAGGAAGTGGTGCTGTGACTAAAGCGGTAGAGAGCTCGCCTTGAGCTAAAGAGCTGAGGGATAGCGCCCAAGCCCAGAGTTCAAGCCCCATGACTGACAAAAAAAAAAAAAAGTTTAAACATAGAGTTTCCCTATGACCCAGCAATCCCACTCCTGGTCTTTTACCCAATACACTACAAACCAGGCCACACTAGAGCTACCATCAAAACCATGTTCATTTCAGCATTGCTTACCATGGCCAAGATATGGAATCAACACAGATGCCCCTTAGTAAATGAATGGATCAAGAAAATGTGGTAAATATACACCATGGAATTCTATGCATCCATCAGAAATAATGATATTGCCTCATTTGTAAGAAATGGAAAGACTTGGAAAGTAAGCCAGTCGATATGCTTGAAAGAAAATAGTATCATGAATAAAATAATAATTTTCTGAATATTAGCAGGAGAATTTCTCTACATTTGTTTTAAGACTCTGCTAGACTTAATATGACTTAGGAACTTAGGAACTTCGAATGTATAAAGAATTTTATGGTAGAAAATCATTTATAACATATTTCTATTTTAATAATGATCAGTATTCATACAGAACTATATGACATTTAACATTGTTGTGCAGATCTACACACTAAAGTTACTGGGAATAAATTATTTTTCTTTGGTTCTTTCATGTTTCACATACAGAGAGCTAGACAGGAATAATCTTGCTCAGAATGGTCACAAACAAATTAAAGTGGCTATTAAAGAAGTGCTTGTTAAACTAGCTCAGCTTCTAAGTTTAAGGTATCAAGAAATCCCTTAGAATATTTTCTGCATTAATCTCAATATCTAAACTTAAAAGTAATCACAAATTTAATGCAAAGTTTAATATTGAGTAGATATTGAGTTGACTGGACAGAGGTGGGAAATGACACTGCAAGCTTGAATAATATGCAGATGGCTTCAATCAGTCCCACACACACCAATTGGGATGGAAGTGAGAAAGAGGAGGCAGGAATAGAGTTCCACTGCAGGGTGACCTCCTGAGCACAGTAGGAAATTGGGCTAAGCCATGCCTACACCCAGGTGATGAACCCCTACAGTGACAGCTCTGCATGGCATTTATTTCCCATCCTCTCTCTGGGTCTTAAATTTTTCCCAGTTCATTTTCTTTTTACAGCATTCACAGGTGCTAAAATTATTGCAAATGGTAGTGTTTCCCATTATTAGGGAATAAAGCTTAGCCATACTTGGAGAATATTAGCCAATCATACATATTAGCATATGAATGCAATCAGAGTGTTTTTAAAGAAATTCTACAGGGGGTTCCGGGGAGATGGCAGAGGAGAAGCTGGAATCTGAACAAGCTCTCACATAGAAAGCAGTTTTAGAGTTCCAGTGAACAGTCCTAAGCCAGAGAATCACACCAAGTGTGCCATCACAGGACAGAGAGTTAGATAAGAGAGGGAAAGCCAAGGAAAGAAGACACATCTGAGTGCTTGCCAGCAGCTGCCCCGGCAGCGGCGGCAGGGTCCCGGGGGAGACCGCAGTCAGGAACATACCTGAGTGCTCA
The DNA here is from genome assembly GCF_024711535.1 of Dipodomys merriami. Taxonomy (NCBI): domain Eukaryota; kingdom Metazoa; phylum Chordata; class Mammalia; order Rodentia; family Heteromyidae; genus Dipodomys; species Dipodomys merriami. The sequence goes on from NW_027204592.1 coordinate 22,462, forward strand.
CACAGAGAGTCCGGGACGAAGGAGCCAGACGCAGCAGGCGAGCAGATTCTACTCAACACCAGCAAGAACCGACAAGGAGCGGACATCTTCATTCTGCAGTTTGCAGACCAGAGACGACCCAGGATACAAGACTCGGCGTGAGTACAAGCCCGACGTCCTCACTCCTTCTCAGGGAGCAGAGAAGGTAAGGCCACGCCTCCCCCCACCCCAGCACCAGTGATCTCCATCTTGGATAGCGACAAAGCTCGGAGGAGCTTCCAGCTCCGAATCAGGCCTTGGAATAAAACGAGTCATTTAGCAGGTCACAAGAACTTAACGGCGAAGTGACCTTCCAGACTCAGCTCCATCCAGGGAAAGGTCACCCAGCTCAGGCGCCAGCCATTGGAGTGGCTTTCCTCACTGGGTAACCAGAGCCAGAGGCTGCCCCTCCCTCTCGCAGCCACCAAAATCAATGGAAAAACAGAAACCCTGAGAATGGCTCCAGGCTGGGCTCTATGATATTTTTCACAAAATAGCCCCAGGAAAAAGCTACTGATTGTTGAAAGGCCTCAACTCTACCCAGAACCTAGTCTCACCACTGCATCCCCCTCTTTTGTGATTCTCAAAGCAGATCACCCTCCCATTAAACTAATCTGGGAGGGGGATCTCAAAATCTTGGGTAAAGCAAAGCATTTTTCTGCCTGTTCAAACAAACTGACTGAACAAACCAATCAAGCCACAGGACCTCAAGCTGACCAGAGACTCCAACAAGAGGCTGGTTACAGACAAAAGGGAGATACAAGATTCTTCCCACCCCTCCCAAAAAATTCAAAAAAAAAAATCAAAGAACTTTTTTTTTTCTTCTTCTTCTTTTCTTTTCTTTTTTTTTCCTTTTTTTTTTTGGTACCTTATATATATATAAAGAATTTTTTCCTTTTCTAAAAATTTTATTAATCTTTAATTTTTGCCTTTTTTGAAAAAATAATTGTTTTCTAGTAACTTTTTTTTCCTCTTATAATTTTTATTTTAAGAATACGTGAATGTGGGTTTTCCTTTCTTGTCTTCTTTCTCTTTTTTTTTCTTAACTATCTTTTTGTTTTTCGTCTAGATATACTAAACTTCTGATCTTTTTTTTCCCTTTCTCATCCTTCTCAACTTTTCCTCTCCTTTGATTTTCTTTATGTGAGTTAACTCTTGTCCTGCACATCCTCAGATAAACCCTTAGTTAACTAGTAGACCCTATCCCCCATTGTGTACACACTTAATCCACAAATTTATTACTCAATTCAAAACCTCTGAGAATTAAATTCCTTAATAGCAGTACTACCTCTTTATACCTATATAATATTTTAAGCATTTTTTTAAAGTTTTTCACTTCTCCTCTATGTCCCTTAGCTTCTCTTTATATACTCACATTCCTCTCTAAATAGATGGTCTTTTAATCATCATAATAATATTAATTTTTCCGTTTCTATTTTTTTCTGGTCTCATTTCATTTCCCTTTCCCTTTCTTCTATCTCTCTCTCTCTCTAATTGCATCCTACACAACCTATTTCCTGCATTGTGATTAGGACATAGTTAACTCTCCCTGTGCCTCCCCACACCAATCTATTTCTATTTTTTACCCTCATCTCTCCCTAACCCTAATAATTTCTGGTTTTCCAAATTCTTCTCTGCATTTCGAAGCCCATTAACATATAGCTGTTAGATGTTGAATAGATGTATCTGTTGAACTAGATTGTATCTGTAGACTATTGACTGTACGAATGCAAACTTTGATTGATGGTTGCCTTAAGATAGTGTTCTAGCACAAAACTGGTGCTATTTTCATCTCAAATGGGCAGAGTAAGCCGGAAAAACACAAGAAAAATGGCAAATCCGGATATCTCAATTCCCAATCTTGATAATCAGGGGTCAGAACAGATAATGAATAATCCATAGGAGATTTCCCAAATAGCTCTGCAAACACTGCTGGCAAACATGATAAATGAGAAGTTT
>NW_027204594.1:0-24411 GCF_024711535.1 Dipodomys merriami
TAAACAGCCAGTACAAGCCAATATCATTGAGGCTCATGGAAGTCATGCAGGGAATATACTCACTCATACCTCAAGGGTGGAGATTGTACTGCATGAGAAGGTAAAACCTTTGGAACAAAAAGAACTGGAAGAATTTAGTAGTTATTATGTTTTGAAATATATTGCCCAACTAAAAGTCAAATTGCTACTTTTGATCATTCCAAGTTTCAAAACTTGAAAAGGAAAAAAAAAGTTGAAAAGGAATAAATAAAAATAAGTAAATAAATAAAAATTATTTAATGAATAGATTTAGTTTATAGCACTTAAAAGTAACAGTAAATCTTTAACTGAATATCCTTTTTATTGGATGAATTCTCCAACAAAGGTTAATGTTTTACAAGAACATAAGTCTATTAATTTGAAATATGTGTTGTCTCATATATAGATAGATGATAGATGATAAAAAGGTAATAGATAATGAGATACCTATAACATTTGAATATTTCACTATCTAAATATTGTGAGTTTGAGAGCATGTTAAAACAAAAATGCCACATATTAATACACTTAAATAAGCCAAATATATCTTATAATCAATCTTCATCTCAATATTGTTTTCAATAATATAGTCTTTACTTGTCATGAAAAATATTATTTCCAGTCTTCCTATTTATTATATTACACTAATGTATACTTTATTAATTTGTGCTATCACTAAGTGTGTGTAAATTCATTTTACATAATATTCTGGAAATTAGTAATTAGTCCAAAATCTGGAAGATTTGCCTTATACAAAAAATACCATTATAAAAGATAAAGTCTTGGCTGGGCCTGTGGCTTAGTTGTAGAGTGCTTGCTAGCCTGAATGAAGCTCTGGGTTTGATTCTTCAGTACCACATAAATAGAAAAGGCCAGGAGTGGCGCTGTGGTTCAAGTGGTAGAGTGATAGACTTGAGCAAAAGTAGCTCAGGGACAGTTCCCAGGCCTGGAGTTCAAGCCCCAGGAATAACAAAATAAAATAAAATAAAATGAAGTGTTTTTAAATCTATTTGGCACTAATCAGAAGTGAAAGAGAAATAAAGTAAATACTAATGATGCATATTATTAAAATTAACATTTTTGAATCTATACAAAAAACTAGATTAGAGATACATTTAATTAATTAGATTTCTAAGACAATATGTTAAACAGTATGAAAATTGCTTCTTCACAAGATGGAGAAAATGGAAAAATTCAAAATATTTCCAGATGAATCCTTATGAATTAAGACATCCCACTAAACATTCCAGAAAAATGTAATAATTAATATCTTTATATATTCTATGTGGCCATTTTTATAGTTTACTCTTTAAATTTCCCTCTCTCATCATTTTAGACAAAAATGGATCATAGAACTCAATATTTCTAAAAATGAAGGAGCAAAAATTGAGATTTTGACTAACAGAAAACAGTAATTTACTAATAGTGTGTAATATTATTTTACTTAATATAATACATGATTTACATAAGAGAAACAAATATAATGCATATGTGATATATAATACATACACATATGGTAGTATCATGACTATATGCAACATAAACTATCTTTATGCTTAAAAATATGCTGTTTGGCTGAGTATTGATGGCTCAGGCCTGTAATCTTCTTCAGGAGGCTGAGATCTGAGATTCCCAGTTCAAGTAAAACCTGGCAGAAAAGACTCCGAGACTTTTATCTCTAGTTGACAAGCGAAGAGTGATAAAGAAAGCTGTGACTCAATAAATTGGTACAGTGCCTGTATTGAGTGAAAAGGCCAAGAGAGAGCAGAAACTCCAGCCTTGGTAACAGAAAAAAAAAAACAACAAGTAATTTACCTTGTTAAATTATTAGCTATCTATGAATTAAAGAAAAAACTATGGGAAGAAAGACAGCCTCTCCAGTAAATGGTGCTGGCAAAATTGGTTAACTACTTGTAGAAAACTAAAGCTAGATCCTTATATATCACCCTGCACCCGAATCAACTCCAAATTGATCAAAGACCTTGAAGTCAAAGTAGACACTCTGAAAACATTACAGGATGGAATAGGAGAAACCCTAGGTCTCCTTGGCTCAGGCCGAAATTTTCTGAATAAAGACCCGGAAACACAACAAATCAAAGAAAGGTTGGACAAATGGGATTGCATGAAGTTGCAGAGCTTCTGCATGGCAAAGGACATAGCTAGCAAGATCAATAGAAAGCCCACGGATTGGGAGAAGGTCTTCACTAGCCATACAACAGACAAGGGTCTCATATCTAAAATATACTTGGAACTCAAAAAATTAAATCACCCAAAAACAAATCCTCAAAGAAAGAACTGCCCAATAAATAAGTGGGCTAAAGACTTGAAGAGAAACTTCTCTGAAGAAGAAAGAAAGATGGCCAGTAGACACATGAAGAAATGCTCAACCTCCCTAGCCATAAAAGAAATGCAAATGAAAACAACATTGAGATACCACCTCACCCAGTTAGAATGGCTATAATCAAGAACTCTAACAACAAGAGATGATGGAGGGGATATGGACAGAAGGGAACCTTACTTCATTGTTGGTGGGAGTGTAAACATGTTCAACCACTTTGGAAAGCAGTATGAAGGTTCCTGAAAAGACTTCACGTAGAGAGCTCCGCTATGATCCAGCAATCCCACTTTTGGGCATTTACCCAAATGTTTACAAACAAGACCACACTAAAGCTACCAGCACAACTATGTTTATTGCAGCATTATTTACCATAGCTAAGATATGGAACCAACCCAGATGCCCTTCTGTAGATGAATGGATCAAGAAAATATGGTATATATACACAATGGAATTCTATGCCTCCATCAGAAAGAATGACATTGCCCCATTTGTTAGGAAATGGAAAAACTTGGAAAAAATTATGTTAAGTGAAGTAAGCCAGGCCCAAAGAAACATAGGTCGCATGGTTTCCCTTATTTGCAATATCTAGTATATGTATGAGTCAAGCAGAAAAGGTCAGATAATGTGATGTTAGGAAAATGAACTCTTAGATATGTATTTTAATGCTTTTTTATTTCATGCATTTGTTTCTAACCCATTTATAAGATTATCTCTTTGTTGCTTTGTATGTCCCTCCCCCACAGTATAACCCTTGCTTTCACTATATTTGATATCAATATAACTTGTGGAGGACATGGGGAAAAACAAGTCGTTTAAGGATACAGGTGGACCTGTTGCAACAATGAGAAGTACAAGGTCAAGTCGAAAACTAGCTTTACCACGTTGGTTGGGGGGATGGGAGAGGGGAGGATTGGGTGGTTGGTGGGACGGGGGCGGTAGGGAAGGGATGTGAAGGGTAAACAAAGGAGGAGGCTGCAATGCTTGATAAGAAATGTATGCATTATCCTGCCCATGTAATTGTAACCCCTCTGTACAGTATGTTCACAAAAAATAAAATTAAATTAAAAAAAGAAAAAACTATGTAGATATATTTAAATATTTTCTTAACAGTGAAATTTAGATATATTTGCTTATGTGCCTAGAATTAATAACATGTGAATGACCGCATTTTGTTGTTGTTGTTTAATGTATTTGATTTTTTGTTTCTTTTTATTTTATTTTTTTATTGTGTGAATACCGTACAGAGGAGTTACAATTACATGGGCAAGATACCGAGTACATTTCTTATCAAGCATTGTTGCCTCCTCTTTGTTTCCCCTTCCCATCCCTTCTCATACTCCCCCCACTTGATAATCCCCCGCCCCCACCAAAGTTGTAAAGTTCATTTTTCCACATAAGAACTTGCGCATCTCATTGTTGCAATGGGTCCACCTGTATCCCTAGTTAAAGGATTTGTTTTTGCCCTTCCCCTCCACGAATTATTCCAGCATCAAATACAGTGAAAGCAGGGGTAATACTGTGGGGGAGGGACATACAAAGCAACATTGAAATCATCTGATAAATATGTTAGAAACAATTGCATGAAAAAACAACATTTGAATACTTATCTTGGGGTTCCTTGCCCTAACATCAACTTATCTGACCTTTTTTGCTTGACTCAGACATATACTAGTTATTGCAAATGAGGGAAACCATGGGACCTATGTTTCTTTGGGTCTGGCTTACGACATTGCCCCATTTGTTAGGAAATGGAAAGACTTGAAGTCATTTTTTATAAAATATGCTTTAGTTTTTATTTTTAGTAGACAAGAATTACACATATTTATAGATTACAAAGTGATACATTGATAAAATCAGGATAATTATAATCTCTCTATTGAGAACCAACCCACACTTCTCAAGTTATTTTGTAATAATAAATGAATAAAAATCATGTTTACTCTGTTTAATTAATTTTTCCATGACCTCAGATAAGATAAGTTACTTCACATTATTCCTGCTAATATTTTATGTTTTATCCTCTTTATATTTCCATGTTCTTATGGAGAAATAATCTGCTTATAAAAATAAAAAGTGATATGAATAGCAATAGCATTGTGCATTTGACATGTATACTTGGTGGTGTTGCTTGCAAAAGCCATTTCTTTCCAAATTAAACAATAATTTTAAGGAAAATATTTAAATCAACATTTTTCTGGCTGATAAGTATTGTATGTAGAAAGACAAAGATGGGATCCATGCTTCTAAAAGACATGCAGGAAATGGACAATTGTGGGACTTTAAGAAAATCCTGTAGGGCTGGGAAGTTGGCTCAGTGGTAGAGCGCTTGCCTTGCATGCCTGAGGCCCTGGGTTTGATTCCTCAGCACCACATAAGCAAAAAGCAAAAAGCCGGAAGTGGCGCTGTGGCTCAAGTGGTAGAGCGCTAGCCTTGAGCTGAAGAGCTGAGGGACAGCGCCCAGGCACAGAGTTCAAGCCCCACGACCAGACCCAAAAAAAAAGAAAAGAAAAGAAAATCCTGTATTTCCACATAAGGACTTGTATATCTCATTGTTCCAATGGATCCACCTGTATCCCTATTTAAATGATTTGTTTTTCCCCTTCCCCTCCCCTAATTATGCCAACATCAAATACAGCGAAAGCAGGAGTTATACCATGGGGGACAGACATACAAAGCATCAAAGAAATAATCTTATAAATGTGTTAGAAACAATCACCTGAAAGAAAAAAAAAAACATTTGAATACATATCTTAGGGTTCATTTCCCTAACATCAACTTATTTGACCTTTTCTGCTTGACTCAGACATATACTAGTTATTGCAAATAAGGGAAACTATGGGACCTAAGTTTCTTTGGGCCTGGCTTACTCTTTTCAACTTTGGTGTGTGTGTGGGGAGGATTGGGTGAGGTGGCAGGAGAGGATGGGAAGGGATGGTAAGGGGAAACAAAGGAGGAGGCTACGATGCTTGATAAGAAATGTACTCATTATCTTGTCCATGTAATTGTAACCCATCTGTTCAGTAATTTCACAATAAAAAAAGAAAATCCTGTAAAGATAATCACAGATGATTCAATAAACTTTAAAGGGAATATGGAATAAAATGGAACAGATATAATCTTGCCTTGAAATGTGGTATTAAGGAAATGAGAAGCTGGCATTATTCTGACTAGTTAAATGCCTGCAATCCTAGCTGTTCAGGAGACTGAGATGGATGGATCCCAAGCCAAATCCATGCAGGGCAGAGGGAATCCAAGAGACTTAACTCTAATTAAGGAGTAAAAAAGCTGGAGGTATGGCTCAAGTGGTAGAGAGCTAGTTTTGACCCAAAAACCTAAGTGAGTGATAGGCCCTAAGTTTAAGCTTCAGTAACAAAAGAAAAAGAAAAAAAGAAAAGGCACAGGAATACTTCAAAGTATTGTGGTTTTTCTGTTTGTTTTTTTTTTCGTTGATTTTCTTTTTTTTAGGTTTTATTTTTTATTGTGAAAATACTGTACAGAGGGGTTACAATTACATGGGCAAGATAATGAGTACATTTCTTATCAAGAATTGTAGCCTCCTCCTTTGTTTCTCCTTCCATCCCTTCCCATCCTCCCCTGCCCTCCTACCCATTCCTCCCTGCCCCCCGACCAAAGTTGTAAAGTTCGTTTTCGACATAACGACTTGTATAATTCTCATTGTTGTTTTTATGTTGTGCAATGTAGTGCTTTTAGCTAAGGCATAATTTCACATCCTGGTTACAGGATAGATTCAATACATTTTCCTTTTAAAATCCTAGAAGCACTTTAAATGTTCATAGATCCATGGTTATATGCTTCTTTAATGTGTGTAGCTGAGTGAAATTTTTATTTATATTCATCTGCATACATATTAGGAGACAATGATGAAATGACATGAAATTGTAATGTGACATAGCAGAAAAAAAGCATCCCATAAATTTTCACCATCATGAAAAAGTGGTCAATGTTATTTGCTATTATCCAAATTTAAAGTTTTTTTTTAACTACTACAACATATTGGAAAAGTAATAAGTATTTGTGGATCAAAATCAAAGTAATTACCTACCAATATCATCTATACAACACATATAGTTTGATTTTCCTACAGTAAACAATAAAATAGCTTTAATAACTATGAACAAATATGATAATAAGGGCAAGTGTAAATGAATATGTTTACTTACAGAGACCAATATTCTTGAAATCATATCTGAAAATAATTGGTTTGAATTAGTTTTAAATTATTAGAGGAATAATGCCTCAGAAGAAAGACGTGTCTGTTCTAGTTCAACTCTGATCTTTACTTTTGTTCTTCAACTTGAGTTTTTCCAAGAAAAACTAAACAGAAAAGTCTCTAGGGTTAATGGAATAACCCAAAACACAAATCCAAAGGCAAACTACTTTCAAAAGTATTATATGCCAAAAGCTACATCAAGTTGTCATGGAAACCTTCTCTATAAAATTCAGATGCAGTGATAAAAAAGTATAATTTAAATGAAAGTATGATTGTAAGATAATAGGGAAAACAACGAAAATTAAATTATGATACATTCTAACAAATTAAATTAATGCAGAATTTTAATTTTGTTATGATAAATTTTACATTATGATTTTATATTATGATTTATAATATGATACACTTTTACTAAAATTGCATTTAATATAAGAATAGCTAAATTATCTTCTTAAATTTTTAAACGATTCTCAATTTGTATCAACTATTTGTGATTGAATTTAGGTAAATTTTCCAAAACAGTAATATCAAAGGAGGCAAGTGCCACTCTTAACTACAAATGTAATTATTAAGCTCTAACATATTTTTTGTAAGTTTAGTCAAGTTATCATTCCCAAGGTATTTAATAAGAGAGTTTGCAATCTATGGATAAAGTGTTACTTTGTTTATATTCTGTAGCAAGGTGCCACAGGATTTTATTCAGGGTGTCTGATTTTCTAGATTGTTTTATCCAAGATATTACAATAGATTTAATTATTAACAAATACAATTTAGTAAATATATACACATATATTATACCTCACATTTTTCCTTTATGAAGAAATATCTAAAGCTCACATTATTCTTTAAAGTATAGGCTTAAAGAATTTTAGTTAATTGGTTATCATGTCACAGAATATTTAGTTAATGATCATGTAATTTGCTCTCTATTTGCAATTAGTGATAAAATTACCAAGGATCACATATTCACAAATGATTAAAAATAGCTTCTCAATGTGCTCATAGGTACTGTTACTGACTTTAGTAAGGAATCCCACTCTATTACTTATAGCACACAATTAAATTTAAAGAGGGAAAGGTTGAGTTTCATTTATAAAGTATGAATATTGTTAATTAAGATAAATCCTTACATTCAAGAGGTACCATAAAATTTATTTTATCTCATTTAAATTACTGTTGTTGTTTTCCATTGTTATTTATGGGTCTATATGCAATCATAAAGTCAGGCCAATGGCATAATTTTGTTCATAAAAGTTATTGACAGGAACCCAAGCTGAAAATATTCCCCACTGAATTACAAATGCAGTGATGCAATTTAACATCATATTTAATTATCATTTCCTCTTTATAGATTTGACCTCGTGTCAAACACAAGAGATATCGAACTTTAAATAATCATGCATTAAATTTGTTTTCCAGCGAAAACAAAATCAGTCATGTCTCCCTGGAAATTTTCTGATTATTAAGAATTGTTTCAAATGCTGAGTTCTCTCTCTCTCTCTCTCTCTCTCTCTCTCTCTCTCTCTCTCTCTCTCTCTCTCTCTCTCTCTCTCTCTCTCAATCTTTCTCTCTCTCTCTCTCTCTTTCTCTTTCTCTCTGTCTGTCTGTCTGTCTGTCTGTCTGTCTGTCTCTCTCTCTCTCTCTCTCTCTCTCTCTCTGTCGGGAAATCAGGGGTACTTTCTTAGCTTACTTCTATAGTAAAACTGTGATTTCAGTCATACTCTGGGTATGGTAATATTATTTATTCTAAAGTAACATGATATTTCCCATTTCATAGAAAGAAATTTGAAGATACATTTTATTTTCTTTTGTTCATAAGCTTTTTATTCCAGTCTCTGAAGTTAAAACATTCCTTGTGCCATTTTAGATGATTACATATGGCTTACAAAATAGTATCATAATTGTTCCCTGAGGGAATTTTACTATTCTTCAATAAATGAATTAAATTTTTAGACTAGACTGTAGTAAGCAATCTAGCGAAAGCAGTGTGAACTTTTTCTAAATAAATATGAGGGCATCACCTTTAACTTTGGAAATTATGATAGTAGGTTAAAAATGATAATTCAAACTGGACTAAAAATCTACTGTTTTGACTTTGAAGCAATGAACATTATCTAAAATTACCTTTTGTACATTTTATTTATAAGAATATACATGAAAATTTATTTTTGTATAAATTATTTTTTCAGATTTCTTAGCATATTTAAACTACAACTTGTATTGCTTGTTTTTATTTACTTTTTTTTTCTTGGTCATGGGGCCTGAGAACAGCTGTGGGCTCTGTCCTTGAGCTTTTGTACTCAAAGTAATCTTTTACTGCTTTAAGCCACAGTGCTACTTCTGGGTTTCTAGTGGTTAATTGAAGATGTGCCTCATGGACTTTCCTGCCCAGATTGGCTTTTTCGCATGATTCTCAGAGCCCAGCCTCCTGAGTAGCTAGGATTAAGGCATGAGCCACTAGATCTCTACATAAAAGTTATATGAGACAAATGTCTATATTATGTTTTATATTACTATTTCAATATTAATTTCATTTTATGTATATATAATATACATACGTGTATAAATCTATAGCTATGTATATATCTATATAGATATTTTTGAATGTAGCATAATGAAACCACTAAAGAGGGAGTTGTTTGAAAAATGGGGTAAAGAAGAATATACTGGAGGTGAATTTTTCCAAAATAAACTGCATATATATGAGAATATCACAACAAGACATTCAGTGTACAAATCTATGTGAATTAAAAAAAGAAGTAGGAGAATCATATCTATCTGTATCTATCTATCTATCTCTATATATAAAATGTGTGTGTGTGTGTGTGTGTGTGTGTGTGTGTGTATGTGTGTGTGTGCGTGCATGTGTTGATACTGAGTCTTGAACTCAGGGTCTAGCTACTGTCCCTTAGCTTTTGTAGCTTAAAAAGAGTAAATAAAAAGAGTGGGCCCTTCCTTACCAACTTGAGTCACAGTTCCATTTTCAACTTACTCCTTGTTAATTAGAGATCAAGAGTCTCACAGACTTACCTTCCAGGGGCTGTCTTAAAAACTAATTCCCTCAGATCTCAGACTTCTAAGTATCTAGAATTAGAGAAAGATATATTTCACCAGCACCATACTTGCAATAATCATTTAGCATTTTCACTATAAATTGTAAAACAAAAAACACTTTTTAAAATGCAGGTCTACTGGTGAAAACTCTCATTTTTTTATTTGCTTGGCAAATTCTTCTAGCACTCATTCCAGGTGTCTTCTTTTTTTTGTCTTGGGTTTTTTTTTTTTTTTTGTCTATTACATCAAGTTAAAGTTTGCCTCTGTATAGATCTCACTTAGGTTTAATTTATTTGTGTACATTTTGGTTTCATATAGCAAGCCATGTATTTCCTTCTCTGGGAAGTTTTTTCCTTGAGTTTTCTTCAGAGATTATACTAACACATACCGAGGTTTTCTTGGTGGTGTCCACAGATTATATGCCCATTTTCATCCATTCTTTGACTGCTCTGGTTGCTAATTTTCAAATAACCTCTTTCCAAGTTTGCTGATTCTTAGGCATGATGGAGTTTTTTTGTTGAAGTTCTTCATTGGATTATTCAATTAATTCATTTTTTAGTTCTATCATTTCTGATGGTTTTGTGCTTTGCTACTTAATATCCTTTTCACTTTATTCATTTATTTTCCCTACAGTTTTATTTTTAAATGTTTTCTTGTAACTCACTGAGTTAATTTAAAACAATTATTTTAAACCACAGGCAGTTCATGAAAAGTCCATTTCCTTACCATAAGTTAATGGGACATTGTAGTTTCCTTTGGTGGTTCCACATTTGCCTAAGTCTTTGTGATTTTTGCCTTTAAGATCCCACTGGATCTGGATGCCAGTGGCTCATGTCTGTAATCCTAGCTACTCAGGAGGCAGAGATCTTAGGATTGCTATACCAAGCCAGTCTGGGCAGGAAACAGTATGGGACTGAGACTTTTATGTAAATTAATCCCCAGAAATCCAAAAGTGGCGCTATGGCTCCAAGTGTTACAGCACTAGCCTTGAGCTACTGAGCCCGTGGATAGTGCCTAGGCCTGAGTTCAAGCCCCAAACTTACAAAAAAGACAAAAGAAAAAGAAAAGACACCACACTTTCTCATTTCTTGACTCTTACAGAAACAACTTGATTTCTTTAGGTAGTGCCATATTTGCTTGAGTGTCTGTGATCCTTGTCATCTTGCTTTGATGTCTTGCATTTGCAGGAGAAATGACTCATCCAGTTTTCCCATATTGGGTTTGTCAATTGTAGACCTTTAGCTGCTGGCTCTCCTGATTACTGGGCCTGTCTCTGGGACTGAGCAGTGCCTGCTAAAATTTGGTTGTGAGAACATTTCCAGATCCTCTTTGAATCTTAAGCCTAATACTAGTTACTGGAATAACTATGGCTTTACTCAGGAGTCCAACTAGATCCCTGGGGATACAGACTAACTTTTGAATACAGTATACCATTCCTGCATACAAGTCATTGTGCTGGTTCAGTATGCACACCTCTGAGATTTGAGACATTGTTGCTAGGGGTGATGAGATTGTTCCTCAGGTTCTGAGTGAGCAGTCTTTTATTACATCATACAGAGCCAAGCATGGAGTGGGCAAGAACAGTGTCTGAGGAGAGTAGACATGCTACCAGGGTCGTGGATGGGCATGATCTCCTATTAGGCCCCTATTTAGGCATAATTGTCCCTGGACTGTGATTGAATGGAGTCTTGGAGTTCCACTTCAGCATCTGTAGTAAACTCCAGTGTCAGAAGACACACTACTGGAGACAAAAATGGATATGGGTATCACAAGTCCCAAATCTGATGAAGCCAGAATGGTTGCAGATGAAGGTTTACGACTACTGTTATAACCAAGAGCCATGAAACTCATTTCTTCCCTGATTATCTTTTTGATTTGTCTCCACAGTTGTTATGTCATCTCCCACTTGGAAGAAACAGGTCCCCAAAAGCACTGTGTGTCTGTGGATGTCTATGAAATCTTTGATACTATTACATTTTGTGGAAAAGTGAGCTGGTATTTCCCATTTCTTTAGTCATACTGACCTAGAATAACACGATTTAAACATTTTCAGATGTTATTCACAGCTCAATATCTATAGATTCGTGTTCATATATCTTTATAATTAAAATAGAGTCAGTATTAGTAATTGATAGGGCTCAGACTTCAGTTTATGTTTTCAGTGAATATAAAATAGGCACTTTTAAATACTTTATTACTATAATTAGGGTTTGATTATAGGAGAAAAACGAGTTAGTCAATAAGGCAGCGAAGACTTAATAAAGATTTCTTTCTTGGTAAATTCATTATTGGTGAACAGAAACATTACTAATTTTTATTTTGATTGTACCTTGAAACTTTGTATATATCACTTCTATAGACTTTCAATGGAATAATTTAGGGTTCTCAATGTATAGAACCATCTTATCTTCAAACATGGTTAATTTTAATTCCTCTCTTTAAATTTATGGTAGTTTTCTTTTATGCTCTTAAATAATTGATTCCACTGGAATATTCAGTACTGCAGTAGGTGAAATGGGTGACAAGGGACATCCTTGTGTTTCCCAGTACTTAGAGGAAATAGTCTCAGATCTGGCCTTTCAATCACAAGTTGGTTGTGGCTTCGTCATTTGTAGCTTGTGTTATTTGAGGCATGTCCTCCTTTCTGTACATAAGGCTGCAAGAGTTTTTCATTAGGCTAAGTTGAATTTTATCATTTTTTTGGGGGGGGGGCAGTCTGGTCACGGGGCCTGAACTCTGGGCCTGGGCACTGTCCCTCAGCTCTTCAGCTCAAGCCTAGCACTCTACCACTTGAGCCACAGCACCGCATCCGGCTTTTTTTCTTTTTGCTTATGTGGTGCTGAGGAATCGAACCCAGGGCCTCATGCATGGAAGGCAAGCGCTCTACCACTGAGCCACCTTCCCAGTCCCTTATCATGTTTTCTTATATCTATAGAAATAATCATGTGTTTAAATTAATTTTGTTGTCATGAGTCAGTATATTTATAAATTTGTATCTATCCTCTATCATATATTTATCATCTATCATATTTTTCATCTATTTGTCTATGACCTACTTGTTGAGCTGTAACTCAGCGTTTTCTGCCAGAAAGTCAAAAAATACACAACTTAAACTTTCAAAGACCATTATTAATTTTTTAAAAAATTGATCTCAGTCTTTTTGACCATGAGCTTTAAAATATAATCGTTTTATTTGTGACTAATTTGTGATTATGTAGTTAGGATTATAGATATGTTTCCACCACACCTGGTCTATTTATTTGTATTAGGAAGTTTGGGATCTGTTTTCAAACATTGATGCTCTCAATTTCTGCTTCTTGAGAAGTTGAGATGATATCAGTAAGACATGTTTTCTATCTCTGATTTGCATGTATACAATTGTCTTTACATGCTGGGATAAATCCCATGTAGTCATGGAGACTAAAGATATTATGTGAAATTGGATTTATATTCATATATTTGATGGATCACTAACAAATAAGAAAGTAGACTGTGTCTTCTTTATATACAAACACACATATGTATATATATATGCATGTACACATACATGCATACACACACATTTGTATTAAATATATACATTTGTATAAACATGTATGCATATGTGTACATGTATATATACACGTGTATAGTTACATATGTGCATATAAATGTATATCAGATATAGATATATGTGCATAAATACATTTAAATGTATATAAACACACATATGCACAACTATATTATGTATCCATGTATGCATATATGCATAAATACATCCACATATATATAGACCCACATGTAAATGAATATGCATGCATGCATGTGCATGCATACACATGTGAGTACATGTGTGCACACAGAAATATACATGTACATGCATGCAAATATACATATGCTACATGTGTGTAAATACATATGTGCATGAATACATGTATGAATGAATGTATGCATGTACACATATGTATACATGTATCTAAACATTTATATATGTGAATATATACACATATGTGTATATACATATACATGAAATATTCAGCCATAAAAGAATTATTGCCTAGAAAGTAAATAAATGAAACTAGGACATTGTATGAAGTTAGAATTAGAAAAATATCATCATATATTTTCTCTAATGTATTGAAGATTTTTAGTTGATCTGAATGTAGAAGGCTTATGATATTTAGTTAATCTGAATGTAGAATTGTTATTACAAGAGGCTGGTTTAGTGGAGGAAGCCAAAAAGAGGATATATAGATAATAGATACCAAAACATAAACACAAAAAGTGTTTAATTTTTTTATCACAATATTGCAACGATAGTCATCTCTTCACATTACAGTATGAAGAATTAGAAGTGAATAGTTTGTAGACCAAATACTCCAATCTGAATAACAATATAAGAAAATGGAAACACTACATTGATTTTGCAGGATAAACTCTTTACATGTGCTGAACTTTATACTATATAAAATAAACCTGTATAATTTTCATGGTATTCAAGTTTTAAAAAGAATTTTTCATATTCCTCTATAATTAATTATAATTAATAAAAATTACTATGTAGCTATCAAATATGGTATGTTATATTCAAAGCTATGGATTGAATATATAGTAAAAATATTTCCAAGGATTTAAATTTTTTAAATTAAATCTATACATTTTTACTCATTAAATTCTTGAATGAGAACTATTCACTCTGGTGCATTCGATGAGCTTTAATTACATCAAGTTACTATAGAATAATTATTAGTATCATAATATCAGAAAATTAATATTAAAATGTGATGATATTAAAGGCAAACCTAGGATATTTGCATATTAAGATTGACATTAAAGCTGGTGTCATTGGCTGAGATCATTAGATATGAAGCTCATAAGTCCACATACATAGAAAAGTAAAAATGATGATAAATTCCATCTACAAAATAAGCATCAAGATAACTCACTCCATCAACTATGGAATCAAGACTGAAATCAGAAAAGCAACTCCACTTGGAATAGCTTAAAAAATACTTAGGAATCATAAAAATTGTGAAGGGCTTCTATAGTGAAAACATTAAAATTTTTAATAAGGAAATTGAAGAAAGCTTAAGGATGGGAAAAACCTTCCAAACTCTTGTACTGGAAGAAGTAATGTTGTGAAAATACAATATTGCCCAAAGTAAAACACCAATTCAATATAATGCATATCAGCATCCCAATATCATTCTTCAATAACATGGAGAAAGCAATAAAAAAAATTCAGATGGAACCACAAAGGACCCTGGTACAAAGCAATTCTTAGCAGGTAGAATAGTGCTAGAATAATAAAAATAACAATCTTTAAACTCTATTACATTGCCATAGTAATGAAAACAGCTTGGTACTGGTACAAAAACTGGCCTGAAGACCAATGGAACAGAAGATCTAGTAATTAACCCACAGACAGATAGCTATTTGCTATTTGATAAGGGATGCAACAATATACTGGAAGAAAGACAGGCTCTTCAACCAATGGTGCTGTCAAAATGGATATCCACATGCAGAAAACTGAAACTAGATCCTTATACATCACCTGTACCAGCTTCAATTCAAAATGGATTAAAGACCTCAACCTGAGACCTGCAATCCATGAAACTATTACAGTAAAGAGGGAAAACATTAGTGCTTCTGGGCATTGGTATAAAATTTCTGAGTAAAGATCCAGATTTACAACAAATTAAAATCTTGATTGCATCAAACTTAAAAGTTTTTGCATAGCAAAGGATATAGCCAACATATTAAAATTACAATGAGCAAAATTAGAGAAGATTTTTACAAGCTACACATTGGACAATGGCCTGATACCAAGAATATACCAAGAATTTAAAAATTCAACCCTCAAAATAGCAACAACCCAATTAGTAAATGCAATTGTGAATTAAAGAGAGCCTTCTCAGAAGGAAAAGGAAAAGTAGACAATGGCCTCAGGAAATGCTCAAAATCTCTGAAATCCAAATCAAAACAGCTTTAAGATTCCACTGTATCCCAGTTAGAATAACCATTATCAAGAAAACAATAACATGGTGGTGAGGATCCAGCCAAAAGGGAACCCTAATATAATGTTGATAGGAATATAAACTTGCTCAGCCACTCTAGAAAGCAGAATAGAGGTTCCTCAAAAAAAATGAAAGTACTATGCTATGATCCAGCAATCCCATTCCTAGGCATTTATCCAAAAGATTACAAACCAGGATATAGTAAAGCTACCACAACCATGCTTACTGTAGAACTATTTATTACAGTCAAGATACAGAATCAGCCCTGAGAGTACAAATGATCCATGTATTCCTTTGTATGTGGAAGTTAGATTTAGATTACAAATCCATAAGTAAATAGGTTGAGTATCTCAGTGCATGAAAATATATTAACTGAAAGAGCATAGACTTAAGTGAATTCTCAGTGTAATTCCTGCTGGTTGCTGGTGGCTCACATTTATAATCCAATCTATTCAGAAGGCTGAGATCAGAGGATCAATATTCAAAGTAATCACAGGCAGGAAAGTCCATGAGCTAATTATCTCCAATTAACTACTCAGAAAAAGCTGGAAATGGACCTGTCGTTCAAGTGATAACTTTGAGCTAAAGATGATCAGGGACAGTGCCCAGGCCCTAAGACTGCCTGCCCCCCACACTCATATAATTCCTTAGAAAGACAAAATCAAAGTTAAGGAAAATAGAATATCAGGAAATGGTATTCAAAGGAGTGGGGTGGGATTAAGAGAAAGGGAATAGATGAAAGAAGAGAAGAGCAGGAGGGGATGCAGTAAAGAATCCCTTGTAGAGACCTGGAGGAAGATGGCAGAGGAGAAGCTGGGGGTTCTCGTGTAGAAACCAGTTTTAATGTTTCAGCGAAAGTCCAAGGCTAAAGAGTCACACCAGGTGTGCCTTTATAGTATAGAGAATTTGGACAGAGAGGGAAAATTCAAGTGGCTTAGTTAAGGAGACAGAGTCAAGCACTTGCCAGTGATGGCAGCTGCTGCCTTGGCCTCCATATCAGCAGAGCCTGGGACAAAGGTGCCAGAGACATAGTGCAAGCGGATTCTACTCACTGCCAGCAAGAATTGACAAGGAGTGGAAATCCTCAGACCACTGAGACTGTGGACTGCCCAGAAACCAGGGGAAAGATATGAGTGCCCCAAAAGATATCCTCACTACTTCTCATGGAGCAAAGGTGGGGAAAGGTAGCTCCTCCCCAACTACCAGAGAAGAATTTCATCGCTGGTATTGACAAATACCAATCCAGAGCAGCTAGCACATAACTCAGGCCTTGGAAGAAGGTTAAAAGAACCGCTTCCACCACCAAAGCTGTCCTTCCTAGGCAAAGCAAGCTATGCCCATGGTGGGTTATCTTTCTTTACTGGGTAAACAGAGCCAGAAGCTGTTCCAACCCTCTGTAGCATAGGTAGCAACTCCAGCTTCTGGAGGGTAAAAGACAAACGAATGGAAACTCAATACACATACATCCTGAGAATGGCTCCAGGCTGGGCTCTGTGAGTGTCTCAGAGCTAGCTCCTCAGGGAAAAGCTACTGATTGCTGACAGACCTGAACCCTACCCACAACCTATCCCCCTCACAGCAACTCCTAGCTAGATAAAACAGCCATCTTCCTCGTTTGTGATACTTAAAGTAGATCACCCTTCCACTGAAGTAGCCTGGGAGGAGGGTCATAAAGTCATGGGTAAAGCAGTACTTCTTTCTGCCTGCCCAAGCAAACTGATTTAAGAAACCAATCAAGGCACAGGATCCTTTTATCTGCTGTTTTCAAGAGACATACCTTGCTCACAGAAACAAACGTTCTGAAAGTGAAAGGCTGGAATAAAATCTGCCAAGCAAATAAACAGAGGAGTTGCAATCCTAGTATCAGATACAATATACAATTGTCTTCAAATTAAAATTAGCAAGAAGACAAAAAGAAGGTCATTACATACTAATCGAGGGATTTCTCTTCAGGAGGATATTACAATACTAAATAATTATTCACCAAATAACAGAGCAACCAAATTTAACTAAGAAACACTACTTTCCCTAAACCTCACATAGATCCCAAGAAATTAATTGTTGGGGACTTTAACACACCACTATCCCTGCTGGGTAGATCAACTGGGCAAAAACTCAACAGAGAAACCTCAGATCTAAACAACTGCATAGATTAACTGGACATAACAGCTACAGAATACTTCACCAAGAAGCATCAGAATACACGTTCTTCTCAGAAGCACATGGAACAGTCTCCAAAATAGATCACATTTTAGGTTCCACAGAACATTTGTCCAACTTCAGAAACATTGAAATTATGTCATGCATTCTCTCAGACCACAAGGGAATAAAATTAGAATTCAATACCAAAAGCCACCAAAGAAAATCCTGTAACACATGGAGGCTGAACAATACACTGTTGAACCACCAGTGGGTCATGGAAGAGATTAGAAAGAAAATTCAAATGTTCATGATACTTAACCAAAATTACCTGTGTCCTCTGAGACACAGTAAAGGCAGTACTCAGAGGCTAGATTATAGCTTTGTGTTCCTACATCAAATTGGATAGATCTAACACCAATAATTTAACAAGGCACCAGAAACTCCTTGACAAAGAGCAACAAGCTAAACCCGAATTCAGTAGATGGAAACAAATAATAAAATTAGATCCGAATTAAATGAATTAGAGTCCCCAAAAAATCATAGAAAGAATCAGCAAAAAGAGTTGGTTCTTTAAAAAAGTTAACAAAATTGACAGACCTTTAGCAAAGCTTATCAGAAAAAGAAGAGAACACACTCAAATAAACTCAGAGGTGAGAATGGAAACATCACCACAGAAACAACCAATATTCAGAACATTATAATGGAATACTTTTCAAACCTTTATGCTAATAATTTTGAGAATCTGGAAGAAATAGACAAATTTCTAGCGAATACTGACATGCCCAAACTAAACCAAGATGACTTAAATCAACTTAACAGACTCATATCTAGCATCGAAATAGAAACAGCAATAAAAGACCTCCCATCCAAGAAAAGCTCAGGACTGGAACTATTTACAGTGGAATTCTAAAAGACCTTCAAATCAGAACTCATACCAATATTCCTCCAACTTTTCAATTAATTTGAAAGTGAAAGTTCACTCCCAAACTCTTTTATAAAGCCATCGTAATCCTCATATCAAAACCAGGCAGGAATTTCAAAGAAAGAGAACTAGAGACTCTAATTATTTTTGTTGATCTGGGGCCTGAACTCTGGGCCTGGGCACTGTCCCTCAGCTCTTCAGCTCAAGGCTAGTGCTCTACCACTTGAGCCATAGCGTTACTTCTGGTTTTTTCTGCTTATGTGTTGCTGAGGAATGGAACCCAGGGCCTTATGCATGCAAGGCAAGCACTATACCATTGAGCCACCTTTCCAGACCATAGAGACCTATTTTTGATGAACATCAATGCAAAACTTCTCAACAAAATTTTGTCCAATCGATTTCAACAACTCATCAAAAAAATCATACTCTATGATCAAATAGGATTCATTTCAGTGCTGCAAAGCTGGTTCAATACACCCAAATCAATATAATTAATCCATCACATCAACATAGACAAGAATAAGAACAAGAATAGAAAAAGATAAGAATCACATGATTATCTCAATTGATGCAGGCAAAGCATTTGACAAGATCCAACACCCCTTTATGATGAAAGCTCTGGAAAAACTAGGAATTGACAGACCTTTCCTCAATAAAATAAGGTTGTGTATGACAAATGTACAATCAGCATTATACTTAATGGTGAAAAGCTAAAGACTTTTCCTCTAAATTTAGGAACGAGACCAGGATGTCCATTCTCTTCACTTCTCTTCAAGTTAGTATTAGAATACCTTCCTAGAGTAATAAGATAAGATGCAAATATGAAGGGGATCCAAATAGGGAAAGACGAATAACACTATTCCACTATACAAATGACATGATCTTGTATTTAAATAACCCGATGGATTCCACCTCCAGGTTACTCCAGCTGATCAGAAACTTTGGCAAAGTACTAGCAAATAAAATTAATCCTCAAAACTAAATGGCCTTTCTGTATGCCAATAACGAGAAGAACATTGCTGAAATCCAGGAAAGCAACTCTTTTTTTCATATATATTTTTATTGTAAAAATACTGTACAGAGGGGTTACAGTTCCATAAGTAGGGTAATGAGTGTATTTCCTATTGAGCATTGTTAATTCATCCTTTGTTTTTCCCCTACTATCCTTCCGTCCCTACCTCCTCAATCCTTCCCTCCCCACCCCAAGTCCCTACTGTTGTAAAGTTCATTTTCAACATAATGTCTTATACATCTCATTGTTACAATGGGTCAGCCAGTATCCTTGTTTCAGTATTTTGTTATTTCCTTCCCCCACCCCAAATCAGAAAAATGTATATAACAAGGTACAGGGCGCCAACATCAAATACAGTGAAAACAGGGGTTATACCATGGGGGAAGAATATATGAAAGAAACAAAAAAAATCACATGGTACATTATAAATACATTAAAAACAACAGTCCTTGTGTACTATCTTGGGGTTCATTTCTCATCATCTTATATGGTCACATGTACATAGCTTTACTTCTTCTCTTGGACATATACTAGTTATTGCAAATAAAGCAAACCATGGGACCATGTTTTGTTGGGTCTGGCTTACTTCATTTAATACAATTTTTTCCAAGTCTTTCCATTTCCTAACCAATAGGCAATGTCATTCTTTCTGATGGAGGCATACACACAATGTGATATATATATATATATATATATATATATATATATATATATATATATATTTCATATATATATCACATTTTTGATCCATTCTTCTACTGAGGGGCATATGGGTTGGATACATATCTTAGCTATGGTGAATAATGATGTGATAAACATAGTTGTACTGGTAACTTTGGTATGACCTTGTTTGTGATCGTTTGGGTAAATGCCCAAAAGTGGGATTGCTGAGTCATAAGGGAGTTCTGTGTGGTCTTTTGAGGAACCTTATTACTGATTTCCAAACTGGTCAAACAAGTTTACATTCCCACCACCAATACAGTTCCCTTTTGGCCATGTCACCTTGCCATACTAATAAAAAATGTTTGGTACTGGCACAAGAACAAACCTGAGGACCAATAAAATAGGACTGAAGACCCAGAAATGAACCCAAAGACCTATAGCCACCGAATAAGGGAGCTAAAAAATAGAATGGAAGAAAGAGAGCCTCTTCAGTAAATATCCTGGAAAAATTGGTTAAACACCTGTAGAAAATTAAAGCTAGATCCCTGTATATCACCCTGCACCAGAATCAATTCCAAATGGACCAAAGATCTCAAATTAAAGCAGACACCCTGAAAACATTACAGGAAGAAATAGGCAAAACTCTAGGACTCCTTGGCATAGGCCAAAATTTTCTCAATAATGACCCAGAAACAAAACAAATCAAAGAAAGGTTGGACAAATGGGATTGCATGAAGCTGCAGTGCTTCTGCCTGGCAAAGGACATAGCAAGATCAATAGAAAGCCCACATATTGGTAGAAGATCTTCATTAGCCATACAATAGACACAGGCTTCATATCTAAAATATACTGAGAACTCAAAAATTTAAATCCCCCAGCAACACATCCTCAAAGAAAGAATTGCCCAATTAATAAGTGGGCTAAAGACTTAAAGAGAAACTTCTCTGAAGAGGAAATAAGAATAGCCAATAGACACATGAAGAAATACTCAACTTCTCTAGTCACAAAAGAAATGCAAATCAAGACAGCATTGAGATTCCACCTCACCACAATTAGAATGGCTATAATCAAGAAATACAATAACAACAGATGCTGGAGGGGATGTGGCCAAAAGGGAACCCTACTGCATTGCTGGTGGGAGTGTTAACTTGTTCAATCACTTTGGAAAGCAGTATGGAGTTCCCTAAAAAGACTCCACATAGAGCTGCCCTATTACCCTGAAATCCCACTTTTGGGCATTTATCCAAAGATCACAAACAAGGCTAAACTAAAGCTACCAGCACAACTGTTTATCACAGCATTATTTATCATAGCTAAGATATGGAACCAACCCAGATTCCCCTCAGACCATGAATGGATCAAGAAAATGTGGAATGACATTTCCCTCATTTGTTAGGAAATGGAAAGACGTGGAAAAATTATATTAAGTGGAATAAGCCAGACCCAAAGAAACATAAGTCCCATGGTTTCCCTTATTTGCAATAACTAGTATAAGTCGAGGATAAGCAGAAAAGGTCAAAAGCTATGTACATATCACCATAAATGATGATAAGTGAAATGAACCCCAAGATAGGGAAACAACTTATTTTTTTCTTTCTTGCTATTTTTATTAATGTATCTAAAATATACTATGTGATTTTTTTGTTTCTCTTGTAGGTTTTCCTCCCATGTAATAACCGCTGGTTTCACTGTATTTCATATTGGTGCCCTGAATCTTGTATATGCATTTTTCTAATTTGGGGAGGGGAAAGGAAATAACAAAATGCTGAAACAAGGATACAGGTTGACCCATTGTAACAGTGAGATGTACAAGGAACTATGTTGAAAACCAACTTTACAACTTGTAGGAGGAGGGGGGAGTTGGGGAGGAGGAAGGGAAAGTATGGTAGAGGAAAAACAAAGAAAGAGGTAACAATGTTCGATATGAAATGTACTAATTACCTTACTCATGTACCTGTAACACCTCTGTACACTACTTTTACAATAAAAAAATTGTATATATATATATATATATATATATAAATTTATGGAACCACCCCAGAAGGCCCTCAGTAGATGAATGGATCGAGTAAGTGTGGTGCATGTGTGTGTGTGTGTGTGTGTGTGTGTGTGTGTGTGTGTGTGTGTGTGTGTGTATATATATACATATACATGCATATATATACATATATATGTTTATGTATGTTGGAATTCTTAGCCTCCATCAGCAAGAATGACACTGTCTCATTTTTTAGGAAATGAAAAGACTTGAAAACAATATATATTAAGTGGAGTAAGTCAAGCCAAAAGAAACATAGTTTCCCTTATTTGCAATACCTACTATATGTCTAGGACAAGCAGAACAGTTCAAACGGCTATGTACATATAAAATGATGCTAAACAAAATGAACCCTACGATAGGGACACAGAGGCTTTATCTTTGCTGCTCTTGTATTTAATGTACTTATAATGTACTATGTGATTTTTTGTTTCTTTTGTATGTTCTTTCCCCATGGTATAACCCCTGTTTTCACTGTGTTTTATTCCAGTTCCCTGAATCTTTTGTATACATTTTTCTAATTTGGGGAGGGGGAGGGAAATAACAAAATTCTGAAATAAGGATATAGTTGACACATTGTAACAATGGGATGTACACGACACTATGTTGAAAACTAACTTTACAACTTTCAGGTGGGTGAAATAGTTGTTGGGGATGTGGGGAGGGAAGGGATGTTAAGGGAAAATCAAAGGAGGAGGTAACTGCTTGTTAGGACATGTACTCATAACCTTACTCATGTAACTGTAACCCCTCTATACAGTATATATATTGAATAAAATGTATATTTTATTTAATTATATTTAATATATTAAGTAATATATATTTAAAAAGTATCCAATGTATATCTTATAAAATTTAAAAAGTGAAGCCGGGCGCTGGTGGCTCAAGCCTGTAATCCTAGCTACTCAGGAGGCTGAGATCTGAGGATTGCGGTTCAAAGCCAGCCCAGGCAGGAGAGACCATGAGACTCCTATCTCCAATAAACCACCAGAAAACTGGAAGTGGCGCTGTAGCTCAAGTGGTAGAGCGCTCGCCTTGAGCTGAAGAGCTGACGGACAGGGCCCAGGCCCAGAGTTCAAGCCCCACGACCAACAAAAAAAAAAAAAAAAATTAAAAAGTGAACAAATTGGGTAGGTAAGGAAAGATGGGTGAGAATGTTGAAAGAGGTGACACTGATCAAGTATATTGTATTCATAAACTGCTTTATATAATGGCAACTCTACCTAAAGTTAATTTTAAAAATGAGAGAACTCAATTCACCAAAATAGGACTCTATCAAAGCAATAATGGTGACAATAATAACATTAATGAAGAACTATATGGCAAGTACTGTTTCTTATTAACTGTTTCACATACTTTTCCTCGAAGATCATATTATCATTACTAATTTGCAAACAAAAAATGAAACCAAATCTGGGGTGGGCAAACGATTTTATTTTGTTGGAAAGTTATTATAGTCTCAACTTGCATAGGAAATTTGAATAAAGTCATTATTAATAAATACATACACAATATGATTCAATTTGGGCTTGGGCAAAATATATTAGACATTCCCAATTTAATTTCTGGATCTGTAAAATTATGGGTAATATATTATGTTTAGGCCTACTAAAAGTATAACTGAAAGTTGGTTGCCACTGGCTCATGTTTGCAACCCTAACTTTTCAGGAAGTTAAGTACTAAAGGAATTCAATTCAGAGCCAGAAAAGTATGAAATTCTGTGGGATTGCATCTTCTTTTAGGAACCAACAAAATACTGGCCTAAGATGTGGCTCAAGTGGTAGATCACCAGACATGAATAAAAAAAATATTATATCAAAGGAAGGCTGGCCGTGAGTTGCGCATGCCTGTAATCCTAGCTGGTCAAAAGGCTGAGAACTCAGGATTACAGTTTGAAGCTAGCCAGAGCAAGAAAGTCCATAAGACTCTTACCTCCAATTAACCACCAGAAAACCAGAAGTGGCACTGAGGCTCAAAGTGGTAGCTTTGAGAAAAAG
>NW_027204595.1:0-24404 GCF_024711535.1 Dipodomys merriami
TAGAGATAAGTCTCTTGGCTTTTCCTGCCCAAGCTGGCTTCAAATGGTGATTCTCAGATCTCAGCCTTCCAAATAGCTAGGATTATAGGTGTGAGCCACCAGCGCTCAGCTGGAATTTTCTCTTTTACATTTTCATATTGCTTGGTTACTCTGCAGTAATCTACATACCTCTCCACACACATCATTCATAAAAATAGCATGTTTAAATTATATTAACATCTACATAAATTTTAAGTTACTAAAATGTCTATAAATTTATTATTTAAATTTATAAAGCTGCAAAGGCATATTACTTAAGATAATTAAAAACTTTTATGAATATTAGAATGAGTTAACATACATTAATGTAGATTACAGGATTCCAAATATAAAATTTCTGTACCTATATGCTATATATTATATATAACACATACATTCACACACATACTGTAAGAGTAGTTGTGATATTTTGATCACTATCACTTAAAGAAACAGAGGACTTTACTACAGTTCACATAAACATGAATTCTAGAACATGTTTATAATTCTTCCCTATATCTGAATAAACAGAGTAAAAGTCCCCACAATATAACCCCTGCTTTCACTGTATTTGATGTTGTTATAATTTGTGGAGGGGAAGGAAAAAAACAAATCATTTAAATAGGGATACAGGTGGACCCATTGCAACAATGAGACATACAAGTCACTATGTCGAAAACGAACTTTACAACTTTGGTGGCAGGGGTGGGGGGGGGAGATTTGGGGGGGATGGGGGAAGGATGGGATGGGAAGGGGAAACAAAGGAGGAGGCTACAATGCTTGATAAGAAATGTACTCAATATCTTGCCCATGTAATTGTAACCCCTCTGTACAGTATTTTCACAATAATAAAAAAATGGCTATTGTTCTATACAAATCATAGCATTTTCTTTTCCAATAACAAAATTTAAGTTTAGTCTGATCAAAACACAACCTAATATGATATTTCTTGGCCTCACTCATACTGTGGTTTTGCCCATTTTTCTTAAACTCTGGAATTATTTTTGTACTTTACATGTAGAAAGGAATGATTATTTTTCTATAGGTTTTTTGGTGTGGTAACAATTATTAAAGTACAGCTGAGTCTTATGGTAGGTAGTCTTTTTCTCATCTGAGATAAATCATTAAATTAGTCTTATTTTTCTAATCTTAGTGAACTGCAAAGTTTCTTATGAAATATAACTCTATTACCAATCAAAGCTGTTCTAGATACTTTTTAAGGAAGGGGTGATCATATTTTAAGTCAATGATGATGACCTATATTTTATTTACTTAGGTCCCACTTATTCTACAGAAAGTTAATCTGGTCATTTTTCACATGGCCTATCAGCTAGTAATATGTTACTAGCTTTCCTGGACAAATTTTAGAACTTGAGAGGTATTTTTCATAGAGTGCACAAACCAGTTTATAATAGCACGCTATATAATTAATATAAACATGCAATATTTAATGCTGATAAAATAGGAATTTACAATTTCTTGTTTATTCCTAACTTAGACATATATATATATATATGTATGTATGTATGTATGTATAATTCTTGTTTATTCTCACTCATCTATGACTCAAAGTTAAGAACAAATTGGAATTAGGCATTTCACATTTGTTCATAAACTTAAAATCATCCCTTCATTTACCTTGCTGCCAATGATTGACCGAACTTCATCATCAGGTGATGTAGGTGTCCCAGATATGTCTGGATTACTATTACTAAGGCTACGAGAACGACTTAGATTAAGGCTTGCAGGTCTCACAGCAGATCTAGCCATTGTAGCATAATGCACTGATCCTCCCAGACCTCCAGGACCTAAAAATGCATAAAACAATTGCACATAAGTAAACAAAAGAAAATTAACTAGGGTAAAAAACTCTGCCACTTCATAACATTTCATAAAGACTATGATTTCTTTTTGTTTCTAAATGAAATCTACTGAGTTAAAAAAAAATCACCAAGAGTAAAAACACTTAAGGCCTAATGAGGGCTACACAAAAATATTCTACTTTATATCAGCTGACAAAAATCATGAACTAGCCAGGTGCTGGTGGCTCCTGCCTATAATCTTACTTAGGAAGCTGAGATCTGAGGATTCCACGTCAAAGCCAGCCTGGGCAGAAAAGTCTGTGAGATTCTTATCTCCAGTTAATCACCAGAAAACTGGACGTGGCACTGTGGCTCAAAGTGGGAGAATGCTAAAATAGTCTGGAGTGCAAAAGTTCAGGGACAGCACCCAGACCCTGAGTTCAAGCCCCACAACTGACCAAACATAAATAAATAAATAAAAATAATGAACTATAAATAAAATAACTACCATCAAATGTTTATTTTATGCACAATAAAAACTACTATGAAACAAACAAATACTATCTTCACTCAGATATAGTTGAATCTCAAATCCAAAATGTTTTAGCTGATGTCTCATTTTTTTCCACCTGACACTGTTCTATCCCTTGATAGTAGTCACTAGAGAGAGAGCCAATTTATCCCAACACTTCTTAACTGGGACTTTACCAATAACAAAATGCAATCTTGATTATATACATAAAAAGATAATTCTACAATTCCAGATTATATAAAAAAGCAAAGAATTTCTTTTTGTCTGACCTACATTGAGTCTTACATCATCTTTCAATACTGAGCATTAAAACTGCCACAGCTGCAAAAGGGCACGTACTTAGTAATGAATGATGACATGCACACAAACATGCCAACAAGTTGAACAGTGTGTATACCATAATCATTAACTAACTGAACAATTGCATGCTTTTTCAAAGTAAGACATTCAAACAAACAAGTTAACACCACTATTACCAGTGTCACACAAAGACTTGGGGCTCAAAACTCTGAAATGTTATGCTATTTTACTGACTGTAAAGAGAATCTTTCTAGACAACAATTTTTCTTTTTTTTTTGCTGGTTGTGGGGCCTGAACTCTGGGACTAGGCGCTGTCCCTCAGCTCTTCAGCTCAATGCGAGCGCTCTACTACTTGAGCCATAGCGCCACTTCTGGCACTTTCTGCTTATGTGGTGCTAAGGAACCAAACCCAGGGCCTCATGCATGCGAGGCAAGCACTCTACCACTGAGCCACCTTCCCAGCCCCAATTTTTCATTATTGCATGTTTCACAGTTTTATCAAGAACTACTGGTCTACCATATTTCTTCTTTGATACCCACAACATTCTGAATGATAAACATATTATTCTATTTATCCTAATAAGGAATGATAAATTTCTTCAGATATAGGAATCAATTAACTAATCAATTAATGGAGGCTTGGACTTGGGGTCTTGTATACTTGCTTGGTTTTTTTTGTTCAAAGTTAGCATTCTACCATGCCTCCACTTACCAGTAGTTATTTTCAAGGTTTATTTCCAAGAATTAATTTGTGAACTTCAAATTAAAGGAAGCTGTATAAATAATGTATAAAAACATAAGTAATCACTTTAACATTAGCATCTAACATAGTAAATATTATATAAGAGATATTTAATAAATGTTTATTATTGAACGATGCATCACATTGTAGACTATAAGCTTAACTCAACATTGTCAGCAACATTTATGAAAGTTTCACAGCAAAAAGAATAAAATACCTGGTGATGGTGAATTAGGGTAAGTATTTGGCAGGCGAAAAACATAATAGATATAAGATGCAAGAAGGCTGTTTCTGCCATGCTGGTCATGATTTCCTTCCAAGTTTTTGTGAAGTCGATTTATAATTGATGCCATGGCTTCAAAAGAAGCTTGACCTAGGTTAACTTTCAGAAAAGAAGAAAATATTTTGGCTTTTAACATTTTTAGTTTCTTTTTTTTTTATTTTATTGTGAAAATACCGTACAGAGGGGTTACACTTACATGGGCAAGATAACGATTACATTTCTTATCAAGCATTGTAGCCTCCTTCTTTGTTTCCCCTTCCTATCCATTCCCATCCTCCCCCCCCCCAACATTTTTAGTTTCTAAGTTCTACAAAGATCAGTGTTTTTGTTACTTCTATATAAGTACCTATATAAAGTATAAAGAGATAGTATTTTATGCTAATTTCAAAGTTTTGAATTATTTGAACCAAATATACTCTTGTAAAGGAGAAAAAAACTCATTTTACTAATTTAACATGAAAATGATACAGGTTGGATCACTCAAAAAACAAAATATAACCAAACAGATATAAATTATTTTATAAAATAATCATCTTTAGAAACAACTAATTTTATAGATGACTGATAAATCTACATATGCAAGG
The DNA here is from genome assembly GCF_024711535.1 of Dipodomys merriami. NCBI lineage: Eukaryota > Metazoa > Chordata > Mammalia > Rodentia > Heteromyidae > Dipodomys > Dipodomys merriami. The sequence goes on from NW_027204595.1 coordinate 4,262, forward strand.
AGGGGCTGGGAAGGTGGCTCAGTGGTAGAGCGCATGCCTTGCATGCCAGAGGCCCTGGGTTCGATTCCTCAGCACCACATAAGCAAAAAGAAAAAAGCCGGAAGTGGCGCTGTGGCTCAAGTGGTAGAGTGGTAGCCTTGAGCTGAAGAGCTGAGGGACAGCGCGCAGGCCCAGAGTTCAGGCCCTATGATCGGACCCAAAAAAACAAAAAACATACATATGCAAGGAATTAATATTACTTTTGTTTTTAAAAAACTAGTATCAATGAATATGGGTTATTAAAAATACAAAAGGTATGAAAAATAGTGAATAAGCAACTTAACGGACAAAAGTGATTTTGTAAAAGGATTATAAGGGGAAAAAAAAGTATAAAACATTTTAAATGCCAAGGTAAGTACTACCTACACAGCCATTCAAGTCAATGTATCACAAGAACTTTGCAAAAATTGTAGAATCCTGGTAGACAGCACAGTGAAAAGGTAAGTTAAATCAATTAGTCATTTTGAGCAACAGAGCTTCAGTTTTATGATTTATATAACCAAGACAGAAGATTATGAACAGATAATGAGGCCAATTTAGTTTTCCTAAAAGTGGAATAAAACAGATAATGAGGCCAATTTAGTTTTCCTAAAAGTGGAATAATCAAATAAAATGGTCAATTAGGAAGATCTATCTATCTATCTATCTATCTATCTATCTATCTATCTATCTATCTATCTATCTATCTAGGAATAGGACTAGAGACAGAAACCCAAGTGGGGTTTGACAATCCTTTTTCTTTAAAAATGTTTATTTTTCAAATAATCAGACTATTTCTCAAAACCCTGTGCCACCATTTAACACAAAATTTCTGTAATTAGTTAGCTTAAAATTCTTTTATCCTAAATTTCTTTACAAGATTTGCACAGGTACTTTGGGAAAAGCATCTTGGAAATAGGTTACAGTAAATCTTGGAAAGGGTAGGAATAGAAGTACCTCTCCCTAGAATACTGAAGAAAAAGAAAATACAGTAGTTTTGAACAAATGAAGGAAAGACAAACTATATTCAGGCCAGGTTGGGGTGGCTCAAGCCTGTAATCTCACTACTTCAGGAGGCTGGTATCTGTTGTTCACAGTTTGAAGCCAGCCAGGGCAGATAAGTCCACACAAATCTTATCTCCAATCAATCATAGAAAAATCCAGAATTGGCACTGTGGCTCAAGTGGTAGAGTGATAGTCTTGAGCCAAAAGGAGCTCAGCACCCAAGCCCAGAGTTTGAGCACCAGGACTGGCAAGAAAGATAAGAAAGAAAGAAAGATAAGAAAGAAAGAAAGATAAGAAAGAAAGGAAGGAAGGAAGGAAGGGAGAGAGAGAAAGAAAGAAAGAAAGAAAGAAAGAAAGAAAGAAAGAAAGAAAGAAAGAAAGAAAGAAAGAAAGAAAGAAAAAAGAAAGAAAAGCTATATTAAATGAACAGCAGATGAATAAAAATGTAGATTATTATATATCCAGTAAAACATAACATGAGGTTTATGTAATCTGAAATTTGAAGTCAGTAACCATCTCTAGACAGTGCCTATCAGTGTCTGATGCATTGTGTAATAAATGCTTTATAAGTATTTGGTCAACGAGGGGCTGGGAAGGTGGCTCAGTGGTAGAGCGCATGCCTTGCATGCCAGAGGCCCTGGGTTCAATTACTCAGCACCACATAAGCAAAAAGAAAAAAGCCGGAAGTGGTGCTGTGGCTCAAGTGGTAGAGTGCTAGCCTTAAGCTGTAGAGCTGAGAGACAGTGCCCAGGCCCAGAGTTCAGGCCCCATGACCGGACCCAAAAAAACAAAAAACAAAACAAAACAAAAAAAGTATTTGGTCAATGAATAAATTACTTCACTAATTTGAGAAGTATATATGTCACATTTGGTAACAACAAACAAAAAGGTCTCTTTTGATTGTAAGCAAATAAACAAGAAAATAACACCCCCTAGACAGCAAATGGGAATAGTGACCCTTGTTTCTTTTATAATGAAAGTTAGAAATTCCAAGTTATATAATTTATGATTCATCTCAAACAAAGTAAATTACCTATTTGGCCAGCAATGATAGGAGGTCTAACAACTAAAAGTATCAGTTTATCAAGCAGAAGATGAAGAAATCGAACTACTGGTTCCAACTGAGATGAATTCAGTGCTGAAATACTGCTTTTCAATTCATTTTCTAAGTTATTTTCCATGATTCGCATATCCCCAATTCTGACTGGGAACATGTGTTCATCCAGAGCATTGACCAGAGCAAAGAATTTGTCAAGATAAGGATCCTAAAACAAAGAATAAAAAATTAAAAAATTAAAGCTATGTAAATTTTTTAATCATAAAGAACTGTAGACTACAAATATATTACCTGAAAATATAAAAAAAGTATAAAACTTGTTTCCAATTAAACATGTCCATTCTCATTTACTCAAGAAATAAAGCGTTAATAAAGAAGGATTTACCTTTTTCAGTTAGAGTTTGACTCATTTGGCACTCAATTATTGTGGCAGTTATCTTAGTAACCCATCTGTGTGCACCCATTAATTTGCTATTTCTTAGCTCCAAACCCATCATCTTTATCATACTGTGCAGCAGAGAGCTGGCTCAGGTCTTCAAACTACAGCTGCCACCATCAGCTGGATTGCAACAGACTCAAAAAGTAAGCAGTATAGAAGGTAGTCTGAAAGGTTTGATGAGTGAAAAGATATTTTCATTTGTTTTGTTTGTTTTCCAAGAGATGGAAAGCAGATGTGAATGCTGCAAATTAAAGGTGAAGGATACTAGCAACAATATTCACAGCTATGGGTTTCTCAGTCTTCCATGGCAGGGGTTATCCACCAAGTTTTTTTGAAATCATAGCATAGCAAGTGACATGTTCTTATGTATCTCTGTTAGCTTTATTTAGGTTTCTAAGTCCCTTCTTGATACTTTCTGTAACTGTTATCTCTGCTATCATCATAACATTTAGTAATGAGTCATCTTTAATATGTTTAACAAATTTATCTTTAAATTTAGCCCCCATTCAAGTTTCTATGGATTTGTCTCCTGACTAAATACTGACTGTTATTATTTAACCTACCTCCTTCCTAACAGAAACAGTCTTATCGAAAGCAATAATGTAACAGAATTAGTCTTATCGAAAGCAATAATGTAACAGGTTCTAGGATAAAAGTTGGCTCTTTCAGGTTCCTTTATAGGATGTCTGTATACTATACAGTTCTGAGCAATGAGATGTGAGTAAAAGTTGGTTGGAGCTAGAAGAAAATTTCTATTTACTTAGTAATGAAAATGATTTTTTTTTTTTGGTCCGGTCATGGGGCCTGAACTCTGGGCCTGGGCGCTGTCCCTCAGCTCTTCAGCTCAAGGCAAGCACTCTACCACTTGAACCACAGTGCCACTTCTGGCTTTTTCTGCTTATGTGGTGCTGAGGAATCGAACCCAGGGCCTCATGCATGCAAGGCAAGCACTCTACCACTGAGCCACCTTCCCAGCCCAGCAACCAATTCTTTAAGAAGATTAAAATATATAATCCTAAATGTCAAGATGCTCTTTAGTAGATACTGTACTTAAAAAAAAATGAACTCAGGAGATTCAACTTGCCAGGCAGATACTTTCCACTAGTGCCATGTCCCCAGATCTTATTTGCTTTAGTCATTTTTTTAGGTAGGGTCTCACATTTTTGCCTGGGTTGGCCTCAGATCACAATCCTACAGCCTCCCAGTATTTGGATCAAAAATACAGACCAGCATGCCAAGCTTGTTGGCTGAGATGGAATTTCACTACCTTTTTGCTCAGCGGACCTTAAACCAAAATCCTTACCATCTCTGCCTCCCAAATAGCTGTGATTACATTTTATAATTTCTGAATCAACTACATAACATTTTTCCTCAAAACTTTTTTATGATGATGATATCACATGACTGCTCCATAAATATAAATTTAGGAGTAAAAGATTAAAAAATTACTGACAACTTTAAAAAAGCTAACAATGATTATAGGAACTTTTTTTCCCAAAGGAAAAAAGCTGATATGTAGTATACAGTAGTAAATTCCTGCTCACAGAATTTAATTAAAGCAGCTCAGTTTATGTAGATAGAGCTCTCAGTCCCGTTACAGTCAGCTGTGTTTAAATTTCTGTGTAATCTGCTCAGTGTTTTCCTACCCTTAACTTTGTGAAAATAAGCCTCCCCACAAAAGCAAGGTAAAATAAATGCAATCATGCTATTCAACATATACTATGTGGCAAATGACCTATGTAACTTGTAGGCAGGGATAGGTGAGGGGAAACTGAGGAAAGTAAAGGAGGGGTGACCCTATCCCAAAAAATGTACTCATTGCCTGACTTATGAAATGGTAGCCCCTCTGTACAACATATTAATAGTAACAATTTTATTTTTAATGGAAATAAAAGAAAGGTAAAAGTGAACATGCTGAATTAAAGTGATAATTATCAATGAAAGTCTTAGGTTTGTTGAAAGACAGCATATATTTAGTAGAAGTTAGATGGTGTTATGGGAAAATGAAGTAAGCATCCATAGTACAGCACAGACAGAACTCTATGCATCCTCCATTTGGGGTTTTTCCTCAAAGATTTCTGCTTAGAACCATATGCCCATTGATATAAGGGTCTGCTGACCTTATATATTTCAGAAGACATAAAGTGATAATACACTAAAGGAAAGAATATGTGTCTATCTATATTATGACAATCTTTTCATCAACAGGAAGCACAAGACACATCCAGTAACATGAAAAAATGAAAAACTCCACTGGAGTTATTCTGTTAGTAGAGTCTACCTATGTTTTACTAAATAAAATCTATATATGATGTGTTTTCCTTAACATAGTATAGAGGCGCTATGTCTTATTTTCTTCTAAATCATTGTGCAGTGAAGAGTTAATAAAGCAGGTTGAAGACTGCCATCCTTTGAAAGGCCTGCTGCAAGGTGGGCCTTGTATAGGAACTTAAATTTCAGGCTGGGTCCAATGTATAGGGGATAGCTTATGTGTCTAAACAGTAAGGTTTATGCTGAACATCTGCCTTCCTCCTAGGATTCTAGCACTTAGGTACATGTAGGCAGAGAAAGTCTACCAGATACATGTTAGGAAGTGAGGGTACATGACAATCTCTTAGTAAAAAGCCCAAGAAATGAGTCTCTCCTAGCTTCCCTTGCAGACAGCAGTTTGTGTACGTTGTATGACTTCACTAGGAAAGGATTCATGGATGATTGTGCCTTATTTCCTGCAGATTTCACATGCACCTTTTCCTTTGTCGATTCTACTTTTCATCCTTTCAGTAAACCAAACCATAACTCTGAGCATTACTAAATGACTTACCTTGTAAGTCTTCCTAGCACAGCACTGAAGCTTAATGGGTTTGGGAAGCCCCCCTGCATTACTCTTCCCTTCATGGGTGGGAAAACCCTAGATTCTATTTAAACACTAGTGTCTTCTCACCCTGTATGTTCTCCTTGGAAAAATCACATCCACCAATTTAGTTTCAGCAATCACATTATTCAGTTACATCGAAACTAATTATAGCTATCATTTTGCATTTGCTGTCTGATTATCTGAGCTACCTACTTTTCCTTTCTTTGATTACTAATACAACTTCTCTGTTCTTAGCAGAACAGACAATGCTTTCTTCTGTACTTAAAAGGATTTAGTTAATATATTTAACATAGTACTAATATTACTGCATTGCAATTAATTTATACTTTCTCCTGTTACATTGTAAGGTCCTTGAAGGGAAGTTCCATTCCATGACAGTTAACTTCTCTGACACCATGGAGGGAAAAACAATAAACACATGTGCATGTATGCCACACAAACACACTGTATAACAGAGCAAAGTGCAACACAGAGAGATGCACACTTATGTACATACTTGTTATAAGTGCAGAGTTAGCTGAAATAGAGGGAGCTGCTATGTATAAATGGTCATCTTCTGAGGGAAAATTCAAGTGAGATCAGAAAGACAAACATTCCAGCCCAAAAGTCTAAACACAAAATCTTAGAAGAAAAATGTGGCATATTCTAGAACTAGGGTGAAGAATCTTAAGCAAATGATTCTAATAATTCTTCCCCATTTGATCCAGGCATGGTACCTCAAGCTTGTAATCTTAGTTGGGAAGGGAGGTTGAGGGATCACAGTTCAGACCAATCCAGGCAAAAAAAAGTTCACAAGATTCCATCTTGACCAATGGCTGGGCAAGGGCAGAATGTGCCTGTCAACAGCAACACTGGGAAGAACAACTGTCCATGTGAGCCCAGATATAAAGTGAGACCTTATCTTAAGAATACTCAATGCAGAAGCTGGGCACTAGTGAATCACACCTGTAATCCTAGCTACTCAGGAGGCTGAGATCTGAGGATCACAGTTCAAAGCCATCCTGGGCAAGAAAGTCTGTGAGACTCTTATCTCCAATAAACCACTAGAAAATCGGAAGTGGTGCGGTGGCTTAAGTGGTAGAACGCTCACCTTGAGCTGAACAGCACAGGGACAGCACCCAAGCCCAGAATTCAAGCCCCATGACCGACAAAAAAAAAAAAAAAATCACAGTATGTTCACAATAATAAAAAAAAAATCAATTAAAAAAATTTAAAAAAAAATCAATGCAGGGTGACTGGAGCTCATGCCTGTAATCTAGCTACTCAGGAGGCTGAGAGTTGAGGACAGCAGTTTGAAGCCAGGTAGGAGAGGAAAGTTCGTGAGCATCTTATCTCCAATTAATCACAAAAAGCTGGAAGTCATGCTGTGGCTCAACTGGTAGTGTCAGCCTTCAGCACAAAAGTTCAGGGACAACATCCAAGCCCTCAGTTCAAGCACTAGAACTGGCAAAAAAAATGTAAAAACAAAACAAAACAAAACAAATGCAAAAGGTGACTGGCAGAGTGGTCAAGTGGCATAGTGACTGCCTAGCAAGTGTATGGCCCTAAGTTCAAATACCAGTACCTCAAAAAAAAAAAACTAAACTAAAATTACCCATTTTACTTTTGACATACTTGAGTCTATGAGAAATAAAATGAATTAGATGACAGTTTTTCAACTCCATTCTATTATGCGTTAGAAACTTGGAAACAAATCATTTCATTGTTCAAAATAATTTAATGACACTTAAAAAAACAAATATTAGCCTGCGGTGGTGGCTCACATCTGTAATCCTAACTCAGGAGGCTGTGATCTGAGGATTGCAGAGCCCAGCCCAGGCAGAAAAGTCTGTGAGATTTTCAAAAGTCTGTGAGATTCCAATTAACTACCAGAAAAGTGGAAATGGAACTGTGGCTCAAAGTGGTAGAGCACTAGTCTTGAAGGGTGTGGGATTGAGGAGGGGGGAGAAGCTAAGGGACAGTGTCCAGGCCCTGAGTTCAAGCCCCACCCCCAAAAAATTACTTTTGCTGTTTATTGTTTACAACTCCCTCCCCCCCTTTTTGGTACTAGGCCTGGGGCTTTAACTCATGGCCTAGATGTTGCCCCTGAGTTTTAATGCTCAAGGCTAGTGCTCTACCACTTGAGACAGCTCTACTACTTCCAGATATTTGGTAATTAATTGGAGATAAGAGTTTTATAGAGTTTCCTTCCCAGGTTGGATTGAATTGCAATCCTCAGACCTCAGCCTCCTGAGTAGCCAGGATTATAGGCATAAATCATTGGCACCTGGCTTCTTTCCAACTTGTAAATTTATGTTTTAGGTGATACATTTTTCTATAAGTCCAACAGCAAATAAGAAATCTGACATAGGGCTGGGAAGGTGGCTCAGTAGTAGAGCGCTTGCCTTGCATGCATGAGGCTGTGGGTTCGATTACTCAGCACCACATAAGCAAAAAAGAAAATACGGCAAGTGGTGCTGTGGCTTAAGTGGTAGAGCGCTAGCCTTGAGCTAAAGAGCTGAGGGACAGCATCCAGGTCCAGAGTTCAGGCCCCACAACCGAACCAAAAAAAAAAAAAGAAATCTGACATAAATATAAGATCATATTTAATTCATTCAAGTGAATTTGATCATACAAAGTACTGAAACTCACCTGCGTATGGATAGATGAAACAGCAATAACTTCAACATTGAACACACCTTTGTGATTGTCTACCCATTTCATGCCAGGTAGAGGAACCTGTAAGATAGCAAATGTAATGGTCATAACAGCTTAAGAAGATTATTAACTCAGAAAACAAAGCGATACCTCCATGCGAAAAGACACTGTGGAAATACTTCTGATCAGTATAAATTAAAAACTTACATGCAATTTCTATTATAAAATCAATAAATTATTTTTACGAGAATTTAAAGATTTACAGCATAAAATGTCAGAAACTAATGCCCTAAATTTTTATCTTTCCAGAGAAATACTCCCTTATAGAATTCCCAATGTTCGTATATACACATATATTTTTACATAAATCCTTAGAGGTAGTATCAAATATATTATTTTTGAAATCCAATTTTGCATATTAAACATCATGAATCACATAGTATTCCAGTCTTTATTTTAAATATTCTTTTACTTTTAAAAATTAATAGGGGGGCTGGGAATGTGGCTCAGTGGCAGAGTGCTTGCCTTGCACGCATGAGGCCCTAAGATCGATTCCTCATCAGCACATAAGCAGAAAAAGCCGGAAGTGGTGCTATGGCTCAAGTGGTAGAGTGTTAGCCTTGAGCAGAAGAGCTGAGAGACAGTTCTCAGGCAGAGTTCAAGCACCATGACTGACAAAAAAAATAAATAAAAATAAAAAATTAATAGGGAGGCTTTAACACATATGCAGTGGACTAATACAGTAAAATTTAATTGAACATTCCCTTGTTGGATCATATCCAGGTAATTTTCATTTTTTGCTATTATCAATAATCCTGTAAAGTTTTCAGAGGGGGGGGGGGGTGTGTGTGTGTGTGTGTGTGTGTGTGTGTGTGTGTGTGTGTGTGTGTGTGTGTGTGTGTGTGTGTGTGTGTGTGTGTGTGTGTGTGTGTGTGTGTGTGTGTGTGTGTGTGTGTGTGTGTGTGTGTGTGTGTGTGTGTGTGTGTGTGTGTCTCTCTCTCTCTCTCTCTCTCTCTCTCTCTCTCTCTCTCTCTCTCTCTCTCTCTCTCTCTCTCTCTCTCTCTCTCTCTCTCTCTCTCTCTCTCTCTCTCTCTCGGGGATTGAACTCAGCCAGGGTCTGGGAATTGTCTCTGAACCCTTTTTTTAGTCAAGGCTAGCTACAGTTCCATTTCTAGCTTTTTGGCAATCCTGGGGCTTGAGCTCAGGGCCTGGGTACTGGACCTGAGCTCTCTTTGTGCTCAAGGCTAGTGTTCTACCACTTGAGTAACAGTGCCACTTCCAGCTTTTTCTGAATAGTTTACTAGAGATAAGAGTTTCACAAACTTTCCTGCCCAGGCTGGCTTCAAACCATGATCCTCAGATCAACCTCCTGAGAAGCTAGGATTATAGGCTTGACCACTGGCACCTGGCCACTTCTGACTTTTTGTTGGTTGATTAGGGATATGAGTTTCATGGACTTTTCTGTCTGGACTGGCTTCGAACTGTGATCCTCAGATCTCATCCTCCTGAGTAACTAGGATTACAGCATAAGGTACTACAGCACAGCCAAGTTTTCAGTTTTTATATTTAAAGTATCTGTTGAAGCCTCCACATACTTTTCTAGGTACTATGGTTACGTGGTAAACAATAAACATAAGGTCTTGTCCTCTAAACTTACCAATGCAAAGAAGAAAAGCAAAAGGTAATTTCAGACAGTGATAAATACTGAGTAAATAAATTAAGATTTAAAACTAACAGAGTGAAGCAAAAGCATGAAAAAAGAAAAGGTGGAAAATAATCCTCTGAGCAGGTGCTATTGTATTTGCAAGGAGAATAAAAAGACCTGCCATGTCAAAATTAGGATGAGGAAAGGAAAGAGTAAAGGGCTGAAGAGAAGAAAAAGCATAGAGGTTGGACGGAAGAGAGATGATGATGTGATGATGATGGCAAAAGTTGATGTTGGAGAAGTGAAAGACTTAGATCATTCAGAGATTTATAGGTTGTGAAGGGAAAATTTTTATAATGAAATGTCAATGGACTATATTTTTTTCATCATAAGAAACAGAATAGAACTACATCAACTTTTTTTTTTTTTTTTTTTGTCGGTCATGGGGCTTGAACTCCGGGCCTGGGTGCTGTCCCTCAGCTCTTCAGCTCAAGGCGAGCGCTCTACCACTTGAGCTACAGCGCCACTTCCGGTTTTCTGGTGGTTTATTGGAGATAGGAGTCTCACGGTCTCTCCTGCCCGGGCTGGCTTTGAACCGCGATCCTCAGATCTCAGCCTCCTGAGTAGCTAGGATTACAGGCGTGAGCGCCTGGCTACATCAACTTTTAATTCTTTGTTTTGGTGCTACTTTTGAATTTGTTGTTTTTCTTTAAATTATATTTTTATTATCTTTAAGTAGTTGTACAAAGGGGTTAATATTCAACATGTCAGCTTATAAGTACAATGGACCTTGACCCCTATTAGCTATCATTCTCCCCCATTTGTTATTTTTCAAAAAGGGTCTCATTTTTTGCCCAGCCTAGCCTGGGTGCCTATATTCCTATTTATACTTTCTGTACAGCTAGGATGGCAGATGTATACCACCACAGCCTGCTTGTTATGACATGGGCTTTTGTGAAGTTTTTGTGTGAGCTCCCAAGTAGCTAAGTTACAGGCATGAGCCACAATATTTGGCTTACTTTTTATTTTTTAAATTGCTTTATTTTGTGAGAATTGATTTTGAAGGAGCAAGAACTGAATGACATAATAAAGCAATGAAAGTATTTGAAGAACTATACATAGTGTTAATATACTGCTAACGGGAAAAAAATTCTAGAGGCAAAGGATATAATTCAGTGGTGGAATAATTGTCTGTTATGTATGAGGGCCTAGATTCAACCCTCAGTACCACCGAAAAAAAAAAAAAAAAGAAAGAAAAAAGAAAACAAGCAAGTAACAGCCCTAACCAACTCTCAGAGGATTACACAGAGTATAATAACTTTTTTTGTCAAATTTATAAAAGTAAAGTACACAATGTAGTCTTTAGATATACATAAGCCATATTTTAAAAAGTTTTAAACGTTAGTTTTTACAATTATGAGAATGTACTTAATATTACAGAACTATACACTTAAGCATGATTAATGGAAGCCAATGAAACATAAAAACATCAAAATTCTTTAGTTACTAAGTGAAATAAGATTATCAAGGGAACAGTAATAGTTTTACTTATTTATTTTTGGGTCCAGTTATGGGGCCTGAACTCTGGGCCTGGGCGCTGTCCCTCAGCTCTTCAGCTCAAGGCTAGCGCTCTACCACTTGAGCCACAGCGCCACTTCTGGCTTTTTTCTTTTTGCTTATGTGGTGCTGAGGAATCGAACCCAGGGCCTCAGGCATGCAAGGCAAGCGCTCTACCACTGAGCCGCCTTCCCAGCCCATAGTTATCTATTGGTAAAAATATTTTTATAATAAAAACTTATTTCATTCAGTCTTTTTTTTTTGGTCAGTCATGGGGCTTGAACTCTGAGCCTGGGTGCTGTTCCTGAGATGTTCAGCTCAAGGCAAGTGCTCTACCACTTAAGCCACAGCGCCACTTCTGGTTTTCTAGTGGTTAATTGGAGATAAGAGTCTGAAGGACTTTCCTGCCTGGGCTGATTTTGAACCATGATCCTTAGATCTCAGCCTCCTGAGTAGCTAGGATTATAAGTCACTGGTGCCTGGTTCTATTCAGTCTTAAAAAAATAAAAGAAATGTATTCATCTTAAAACCAAAATGATACATGTAATGTAAATGGAAAGAAAAGGATTATCCTTCTATCTAAAAGAACTACAATAAAAGAGATACTGACCTCAGGAGACAATACAGAATAAGCCTGTGGTGGTTTTTCCAGTGAGACTGGTAAGCAAAACTGGCCAGTCTTCAACCTTCCATTCTGAAGCATTGGTATCCACTTTTAAATGAAAAGGAAACAATTTTAACTTAAATATATTTGCTATAAAAATAATTTAAGGAAATCTATTTTAAGAACTTGGTACAAGTCAAAATCATCTCATATCAACAAATACTGTGAAAATTATATAAGTAGTAACAATAGGCCTTTGTATTCCTCTAAAGTAATATTTCCCTGATACTTTACTAAAAATCCTTAAAATATTATTATTCTAAACATGAAATATTTGATATGGAGACCCTTATTACCTAAAGAAGTGTCAGTCCTAGAAAAGGCCACAAAGTAAATCAATTTAACAACAGCTAACAGTTTCAGTTTAATAGTGAAATTTTTAATTAGCTTGGAATACTAAAGACAAACTAAAAGTATGAATATCACTTTCCTATAATTGGCAAAATTCATGCTATAAATGCAAAAGATAAAAATAATGAATCAAATGATGACTATTTTTTTTTGGGTAGAAGCACAATTTTTCTAATAATTGATACCCTAACACATTATGATGTCCTTCATGTTAAGGTTTACCTCTACAATTCAATCACAATAATTTTTGAAAAATACTCAAGCGTTTGTAAATCTCTTTCCTCATTTTTTTTAAGACTGCAATTTAGGGGCTGGGAAGGTGGCTCAGTGGTAGAGCGCTTGCCTTGCATGCCTGAGGCCCTGGGTTCGATTCCTCAGCACCACATAAGAAAAAAGAAAAAAGCTGGAAGTGGCACTGTGGCTCAAGTGGCAGAGCGCTAGCCTTGAGCTGAAGAGCTGAGGGACAGCGCCCAGGCCCAGAGTTCAGGCCCCACGACCGGACCCCCCCAAAAAAAGACTGCAATTTATTTTACACTCAAATCAAGCTCTCCTTAGAACTGTTGTATTTATATTTCACTGTGAGATAAACATTGACTGAATAAATTATCTAACTACATTAATGAGTATTTTCTTCTTAGGATGATTCTTCCTTAATCAGTGAAAGTTTATAACTATAGAATCAAACAGTATAGAAATAATAAGAAACATCAACTATATCTTACACATCATAAATATTTTTAGTATCAAAGAAGTAAACATTTAGGACAACAAAAAAGGACTTACTGTGTATCCAACAGGTGTTTCAAGAGGAGTATTTTGTTTTTGTTGACAACTAACATGATAAAAAGTAAAAAGCAAGTGATGATGGTCAGTTAAAGTAGCAGGGAGTTTAACCTTAATTTCTTCATGGAAATCAGGAGACCTTCATACAAAAAATAAAATAGAATAAAAATAAAAACCAATAGTAATTTACTCAAAATAAGTTTCACATTTGTATATGAGTGTTTTTAAAATTAATTTCTTGATTCATGCTTCGTTTTTCTCTATTCCAAAATGTTTTTCTTTATTCTTCATCTCTAATTAAATCCTACTTCAAGATGAGGAAGCTGCCATTGTTTCTAAAATTTCTCATCTTGCTTCTATTAAATTCAAATAGTAATTCTACCATTTGAAAATTCATTAATAATTACCACCATGATATTGAGATCTTCATTACATTGGAATCTATGTAAGATAGGATTTTCTACATTCATGAGCTAATTCTGACAAGCATTACATAGAAAAAATATGCAAGTTTTATAAGCATGTTTTAGTAAATACTGCAGTTAGAAAAATGTTTTCCTAGAAAGGTTAATTTCTACCATCTTTTTGAAAAAAAAAGAATCTAAAGATACCTTAATACTGTTAGGTTCCCTATAAAATGTCATGTATTACTTATTCCAGGACTAATGAAATAAACAATGTTAGCAAAATACGGACTACTGATTGACTCAAAGGGGAAAAAAAAGACAACATGGGGAAACATCCACAAATTGCATTTGTCCCAGTTTATAAGTATTCTTAGACTTATTAGGATACAGGTACTATGTTTGAAGAAGCACGAGCCTTCATCTCAGTATCCATCTAAATGTTCACTGGGAATCCTAATGTCCCCAAGGAGCATTTTTATAGGAAAGCATGGCTGATATTCATGATATATACTTAAAAGGGATAGAACTATAGCATCTCAACTTTCCATTCTCAGTATTTTTCAGAAATGTATTTTGTCCTACCAATTAAGATTATTTATCTTAATATTCTTCTCTTTCAAGTAAACCTCAAAACATGTCAACGGGTATGTATTTGATCACAAAAATATTAAGTAGAACTAGGCCTTAAAGAGCAAGAAAGCAAGCTAATGCTAGACACTTGAGAACTTGATGACTTTGTGGTTTTTTTCTCAAAAGATATTATGCATATTATTATTAATCTCACCACATCATGACTGACTTATAAAAAGTTGATTTTACTGGCGATATCAGATGGTATCGTCATTTTAATTCCACTAATGCTGACAGAAAGAAAAATAACTTAGCTACAAACTGAGAAACTTGGTATCATTACTGGTTATTGAGTATTTTGGTTCATTTCCTCCTGCAATCACATTATGTGAAAGTATTTGTGGAAAATTACATATCTATGGAAATTATTGCTTCAACAGGTAGGTTTAATTGTTCAACTTTAGGCTAAACCTTGTCTTCCTATTTTTGTGGTGATCTTAAAGATAAATACAAATAATTATCTTCAAAAGCATATAATTTAGTAAGACTATAAATAAGGAGCACAGATATTGCTAACTATGTTATAGAAACAAGGGTTGGCAAACTGGTTCAAACTGGGCCAAATCCAGTCTACTACCTGTAAATTAAAGGTTTTTTGTTTGTTTTTTTTTTAATTTTTAAATGGTTAAAGATATACATTAAATTACAAATTACATGCAATTCAAACTTCAGTATCCATAATAGTTTCATTTGAACAAAGCCAATCTACTTACTTACTTGTAACTCTATTTATTATAATATCTGCTTTGATGTTACAATAGCAGACTTCAGTGGGCATGTAGCCACAGGTCTAAAGTGTACACTACCTAATCTTTTGTAGAAAGTATTTCTAATCCCTAATGTGAAACAGACAGGACTAAATATTTCAAGAACAGAATTGAACAGATTACTCAAATTTGAAATTAGGAATTCATTATTCAGAAGCTATATCTAAAATAGACTTTAAACAATGAGTGGGAGTTCAGTAACACAGGGAATCATTACTATAGTAGAATAAGATTTAAGAAAGGCCCAGAAACATATAGCAGAGTATATGTTTGCTAATGAGGCAGAAAGAAACTATCAAGATTCAAAAGCCAATTAGATGTTGAAGAATAAAAAGAAGACAAAGATTTCTTAATTTTTGAGCCAGAATAACTGGTGGCAAGCATTAACAAAACTACAAAAAAAAAAAAAAATCAGTCGGGGTCACGTCAGGAAAAGCCAGAAATACATACATGGAAATTGAGAATAGCAGGACACCAAAATAAGTATGTCCAGTAGGTCTATGAAAACACATGTACATACCTCAGAAGGAGGGTTAGGATTGAAAATAAAGGGTTAGAAACCACATGAATATTAGGGTAGAAGATTTTCATTGAATGTAACGCCAAGAGACTGATAATTTACAAAGATTACATACAGAGTTGAGAAAATTGAAAGTAAAGCTCTTTGTATTTTGTTTGGAATTGCCTATACTTAGAGGATAAGAATTAGTATTAAAAAATGTTTAAAGAAGTAGACATGGCCACAAAACAAAGTTGAGAAAATACATACTATAAAAATACTGAAGGAAGTTTTTGTGTTTTCTCATAGCAATAATTAGGGCTCCAAACTTCCTAAGCAAGGGCTCAACCAGTTGAGCCATACTTCCTGCTGTATTTTTTTAAGTATGGAAAATATAAACTTTTTGGGAATAAGAGACAGAGCTAATAAAACTAGACTATGAATATACAAGAAAAGGGTAACTGGCCAATATCCTGGAAGAGCCTGAACAGGATGGCTAAAGAGCTGAGGTGAAAAGACTCACTTTGACACAGAGAGGTTCACTGTTAATTTTCAAATAGAAGGGAAGGTAGATGAGTTGAAGATAATCTGAGATGAAGAGACACTATGAATCTCAAGTTCAATGACCATAATCAATTTAATAAAATAGGAGTGAAGAAAGTAATACACTCAGAAAAAAAAGGAGGAAACAGAGGAAATTCCTGGAGCTATTGTTACTTAAGAGACAGAGGAAGTGGGGGGTATGGGAAATGGGAAAGAGAGAAAGAGGAGAGGAGAAGGGGTAGTGCAAGCAAAAGTGATCACAGGACTACAAAAGAGTTATGGGGCCAAAAGATAAGATAAAATTAACAACTGTAGCCCCATCATATACCAAAAATTCAATTTGCAATAGCTCTGATTGGTGTGATTTTCTAATTTTCTTCAACTGTTTACAATAACCTCTCCCCCAAAAGCATAAATTAAAGGTTATCCAAAGCTTGTAATTTCCCATAGAAGTAAAACAGAAAGTCACTGAATCAAAGTATATTATTGGATGTTAAGAATATGGCCAACTCAACTACTAGGTTTAAGTTTAATAAAGACGTAAACAAAACTAAAAAGTTTCAAGGGAAAATAATAGAGAAAGATCATAGGACCAGAAGCCACAATGAAAATAATTAACAATATAATAAAAATGAAAGGATCAGAGAATTTGATAGAAAAGACTTTTTTGGTATAAAGTTGTATATTTGAGATGTTTTTGCACTGAAACTCTGATGTAGGCCTTGAATTTGGCACATTTAGTGCAGCAAAGCATTTGGTAAACATACTAACGTGAGTGCTAATAATGCCACTAAGAAGTGAGTAACTTTGAAAGAAATATTTTAATTCAGTACCTGTTATGATATACTACGGCTGTATAGGCTTCCTTTGAAAATTCTGAACAGCTAGATTTACCAAAGATTACCTGTAACAAATAACAGCATGTTGAAACTTTGTTATAATAAATGCTGGATGTTTCATATCTATGTAAGAATTTGTCTGATTTAATAACTTAAGAAATGGGCAAAATCAGCCCAATGAAGAACAATGTGCCTACTGAAGTTCTTTAAAAGCTCAGTTAACTCTATTTTTTTCAATGATAGATCCATCTGATATTCAAACATTCAAAAATGTTCTATTAATTATATTCTATTTACTGGAAAATAAAGTACATTTCTTTCCTTTTCTTAGAGAAAGTAAAAAATTCATTTTAAACTGGATACAGCATATCATTTTGAACTTACATAAGAAAAATCAAGTTAGATTGGTAGCATAAACCTACCATACAAATTGGAGGCATCACTAAAACAGTAATCATTCTGAAAGTGAATTGTAATTTATAAATGATAAAAATATGATTTTTAGGTAAATTGATGTATTCTTTGCTTCTAGTACTTGCTGCAAGTTACTTCACAGTGGAAGAACTCTATTCTTATAATCTTATATTTATTTGTGGTTAAAAAAATCCACCAGATTAAGAAAATATAATGGTGCTTCTGCTGAAAGCTTAAGAGGTAAAGTAATTCAGTATTATTATGTGTCTCTTGAATTCTTACAGATATACTGTGGCTGATTAGGGCAGCCAGTTACATAAATGGCTTATAGATGTCAAAGTCACAGTATGACTACTATGGGAGATAGCTAAAGAGTTAAGATTTACAATGTTATGTAGTCATAGGTTAACTCTTTAATCTGGCTAGTCATCCATCTTTACATGTGCAAAAATAAGTAAAGTATGTAGAAATGCCAGCATACTTCCATCAACACAACTAGTAAAACAGAAAGTTCATTGCTTAAATAAAGGGACTGTTATTGTTTCTTCTTTTAATAATTCAAGCTGGTCTTTTTATTTTAAGGGTATACAGAAGCATAACAATTATGACTCTCTTAGATAAGCCTTATTGCATCTGTTTTCTAATACTTTAGTATACTTTGTTGTTTGTTTTTGTTGTTGTTGACATAGGGTTTCACTGTGTAGCCCAGGCTAAACTTGATCCCATATTCTTTTTTTTTTTTTTTTTGTCGGTCGTGGGGCTTGAACTCTGGGCCTGTGCACTGTCCTTCAGCTCTTCAGCTCAAGGCGAGCACTCTACCACTTGAGCTACAGCGCCACTTCCAGTTTTCTGGTGGTTTATTGGAGATAGGAGTCTCACAGTCTTTCCTGCCTGGGCTGGCTTTGAACCGTGATCCTCAGATCTCAGCCTCCTGAGTAGCTAGGATTATAGGCGTGAGCCACTAGCGCCCGGCAATCCCATATTCTTTTTATTTCAGACTTCCCAGTGCTGGGATTACAGACATGCACCATCATGCCTAGCTACTTCAGTACATTTTTATAAAACTTTATTTCAGTGCTAAAATCATGACATTTATAATCTTAAATTGATAGTATATAATAAAAGCTTATCCTGAAGACCATTTGAATAGCCTTCATTTTCTTAAAAAATATACTCTTTCAAAGCAACTACTCACATAAACATATATTTTACAAGTGAAAGGAATGTAGTACCTTTTTCCCCTTTGAGAAGGTATCACTTTTCACAAAATAACTTCTTTCTACATTTTTGTAACATGGATTAAGTATAGTGGAAAGTATTTGTTTGACCTTTAGCATGCATTTTTAATCATTCAACCATTTTAATCATTCACCATCAATTATATTCCAAGCCTTGTGAAAGGCATTATAATACAGATATGAGTAAGACATGATCCCTGCCCTCAAGGAGCTCACAGTCTAATGGTAAGAGAACAAATAAACATACAATCATATGAGTGCTAAAGCCCATGAAAGAAAGTGAGAAGATGTGATGACAACACCAGAGATGAAGGTGAGTTGCAGCTGGCACTCTGTAGGAGCAATAAATATGCTACAGTAAGGAGAATTTGTTAAGCAAACAATGAAAAAATGGTTTTTATATACATATCTATAATAAGCTCAAAATTTCATGGCAATTTATATATAAACTGGAAAAGAACCTATTTACACAGTCTAGTATTTTTTTGTAAACTATAGTAGAACATTCATCCCTTCAGCAGAAATGAAGAGCTTGGTTAAAAAAAAGAATATGAAATGCTAAGTTTAAAAATAAATTATTCATCCAACAAATATTTATTTAGCATATATATTATATGCAATGGTTTCAAATAGCTACCATAGGAGAATACAAAGATGAATAATTTTTGTTCACTTTTGTCAGATCTATAAATTCTGACAAAACTGAGGGAATAAGGGAGAAAATATACCTTTCCTAGAAGTAGATAAAGCAAAAGACCTTGACTAAAAGACAGACATAGAAGGATTAAATAAGGCTCTGGTAACAGAACATCCATTCTTAAATAAGGATTTTTACTCTCAAAGGACTCTCAAAGGACTCAAATATCTTAAGTATAGCATATTCCTCCTATTCCATGTTTCTAACTTTAGTTGGGACAAAAAATCTATTGTCACTGAATGTGCATTTGTGTCCTACAAATGATAAAAGACAGTCAATCTACTATTTCTGATTAGTCTTCGATTGCTCTTTTTGGCAAGGAAACTCACCACTGTATTTATCACTTCAAGGGACATTCCTGGAGTTGAACTGCTTTCCTTCCCCTACACTCCAGGCCCACTGCCATTAACATTTAATTCTGGGACAGAGGACCTTTTCTCTTTGTTGCTTCAGTAAAGCATTCTCTCTTACCTCTGAATACCCATTCCTTTGAATCTTTATAGCAATCTTTTCATAATTAACATAGGATCTGAACATTGGCTGCAAGATATTCCTTGATGAGATTTAAAAATACTATACCAGGTTCAGAGCTTCAGAGATTATATGTGATGCAGCCTGAGTTCTGGGAATTTTTAAAGCTCCCCAAGTGAATCTAATATATGGCAATATTGCCAGTGTCTTCTCAATCAAGATGGAAAGAGCCATATATGTGAGAATCACTGCACAGCATTTTCAAACTGTAACACAACCTCATATATCATCTTATCATCTCCTATCTTCCTTTGGCCTTTTATTCTAAAGGGGATTAAGAAAAATCAGAATCACAAATATTAAAAGTAAAGTGATTTGCACTTTTATAAGAGATCCTTAGTTGACACCGATGTGATTTTCTTCTGAAAGCTGCTTCTCATATTATATGTGTGTGTGTGTGTGTGTGTGTGTGTGTGTGTGTGTGTGTGTGTGTGTGTGTGTGTGTGTGTATGTGTGTGCATATGTGTATTGTATTATCTAAGTTACTAGTCTTATTCATCTTTGTATCTCTGGGAGTATCTAGCATATATCAAGTCCTTAGTAAGTT
>NW_027204596.1:0-24403 GCF_024711535.1 Dipodomys merriami
TAGATTTGTTCTAATATAATATTAATTTAATCAATTATATCATTAGGGCGATGTTGGTCTGATTTTTTTCCAGTAAATCTTATCGCTTACAATAAATGAGAACATGCTGTTTCAGTCTCCTATTAATATGACAAAATACATTATAAAATTAACTTAAAAGGAGGAAAGATAAATCTTGACTTCTGATTTTATACATTTCATTTTATGGTTTCTTATCCTCATTGCTTTGGATTGCTCATGGCACAGTAACCCATGTCAGGAACATGTGATGGATTATTTGTATTCATGGAAGCGAGGAAGTAAAGAAAAGGTTGAATAGGAGTGGAGGAAGGGAGAAAGAGGGGCAGGGGAAGAGAGAGATGGAGAAGGAAAAGGAGAAAGAGAAAGAGAATTAAAAGAAGGAAGATGAAGAAAGGACTTTGATCTTAACATCCTCTTTGATCACAAGTTCTCAGTGACCAAATCTTTATGACAATGCCCATTTGAAAGGGTTCACCTCTTTATGGCAACATAGTGAAAGGTAATTATTAATCCAAATCCTTTTTGATTTTAGATTTAATTTATTGCGTGGTGGGTAGATACTTCTTTACAATTGTGATAACTTCTGTTCCTAAATATTTACTTGACTTAATCAGAGAAGCTATTTGGCATAAAGGTGGTTTGGTTATACCATTGCTGGAGAAATGAATGAAATATTTAGAGGGCAAATGCTTTTTATTTAACAGATAAGGAAGCTTCAAGAGATTTCACTTTTGACCTTCAAAAATGACTATTTCATCTAACTCATAATGACTTGAATTTTTCATATTTTTATGGCATTTCTATTCAAGTATGTGTCATCTATAGTGAGGTTCTTTCTTTATAGTTGAAGGAACAATAAATACTATCATGATCATTTATTTCTTAGTTATTCTATAGAGAGTAGCTATTCAAAAATAAGTTCTATTAAAGTCTGTTGGAATAATTGGATAACTGATGGAATATCGTGCTTTAGTTATCTCATATTGAGATGGGTTCATTTCTAAAATCACTATTGACATAAAATACATGAAATCAGTGTTTCTCTGAAATGACTTGTTATTCAAACCTTAGAAATACTTGACCAATAACTGAGATTTTTATATACCTCAAAATTTATGAATCTACTTTTTTCTGTCAAATATAGTTTATATTTAAAGAAGAGAAAATTATGTGACCAAAGTATATAATATTTAATGTAATGTAAAATTGCTTCATTCAGCCTGACAGCGCCTGTTGCTTTTAGTTTACATGAGAAATTTAATTAATGATTCTTTTTCGTTTTTGAATAATAGAATATTTCAATTTTTCCAAAGATTCTGTCATCTAAACATTTGAGTGTATATATTTTTCATAAAAATGAAAACTATTTTTCATACTGCACGTTCAAGTTTAATAACTAAATAAATATCTAAACGTTAATTTGTTAAATGGAGCCTCTAAAATTCAAATAATATGAAATTTAATTTATTTTTAAACATATTAAATCTGTGCTAAGTATAGGTGTCTCAAGCTTGTAATCCTCACTACTCAGGAATCTGCGGTTCAAAGCCCACACACATCGAAACACACACACACATATCACACACAAATCATAACACACACACACTCACTCACACACACACACACACACACACACACACACACACACACACACACACATAGCCAAAAACGGAATTCTGGCTCAAATGATAGAGAAATATCTTTGAGGGAAAAAAGAAACTAAGTTTTAGGTCTTGAGTTAAAATCACAAGATCAACATACACATACACAATATTATGTCTAAATTCTTTTTTTAGTTTGAAGGAATAAACTATATCATGAAAAGTAATATTTGTTACATATCTTGCAACGGTTGTGAATTTGTTTTTAGTATAATTTGTCAAAATATAACAGGATATTAAAATTAATATTAATCTAGCTATATTTATAATTACTCATAATACCTCAGAGTACAACAGTTGATATATTTTCTATAGCCATAAGAAATATTCTCAGTAAAAGAAAGAAAGGAAGATAGAAAGGAAGAAAGAAAGAAAGAAAGAAAGAAAGAAAGAAAGAAAGAAAGAAAGAAAGAAAGAAAGAAAGAAAGAAAGAGGGAGAGAGGGAGAGAGAGAGAAAGAAAGGAATGAAGAAAGAAAGGAAGGAAAGAAGGAAAAAGAGAGAGTAGGGATGGAGAGAAGGAGGGAGAAAGGAAAGAAGTAAAGAATGAAGGAAGGAAAAAAGGAAGGAAGGAAGAAATGAAGGAACAAAGGAAGGAAAGGAGGGTTAAAGGAAGAGACAAAACTAATTTCTAAAATCTGCTATTAGTCCAACATAAACTCCATGTAATTAACCCTTTAGTAAATTCAACTTTGCAATTTTCACTTCTTTGCATGTTCTCCATGCATGAATGAAACCAACGAATAGAGGATCATGGATAACCAGGTGAATCTGTTTGCATCTGTAGTAATATGCATGCAAATCTTTTTCTCATTTTCTATACATCGCAAACAATTTACACATATAAATATCCTAAAAATTATAAATATTCTAAAAATTGATGTAACCAACGGCTGTCAATGTCTTATATAATGTGAATATTAGTATTTCAGTGCTATTAACGTTACAGTCTTCATGTTATATTAATTACAAAAAATTATTATGTGTTTTATCAGAGAAATTAATATCCTCTGATTTTGGTGCCTGTGAAAGTCCTAATAGCAGAAAGTAATTAAAATCAAACGATATCTTTATTTGTTGGCTCTAACGAATATTTCTGAAAGCAATTAACTCATCAGAGATTGTACAAATACATCAGAAGGGCCTTAGAAAGGCTGTACAATGTTTACATGGTTACCTATGATGTGATTCAAGAGCCATTAAGCTATCATACTTCACTTTGCCATCACTATAATTATTCCCATTTTAAGAAGAATCATCCACATAAGTCAAATGATATAAGCTTGTCCTTAAGTTATTATCTTCTATGAAATAATATCCAAATGATATACTACCCTAAGTTAAAGCAAAAGTTGCAAAGTGTATTGGACGATGTAACTCCTTTCAGATACACATGTTGAAATTCTATTCCCCTGTCTGGTGACATTAGAATCAACCTTTTAGAGATGACCCTGCAATAATGGTCCTGATTAAGGATGCCCAATATAATTACTCTGCCGTATGAATGTCCAGCAAATAATTTTAATGAACCAGAAAGTGGACCCCCATGAGAAAAGGAATTGCTTGGAACAAACATTTTTATTATCAATGTTCAAGCTTCTAGAGTATGGGTAATATACTTCTTTTGATTTTATGCCACTTACTTTGAAGAATTCTCTTATAAAAGCCCAATGGCTAACAAAAAACAAAGTAGTTTGGAGTTAAATATCACAAATTTTGATAAAAATATTTATTATATTTTATTATTTGAATTTTATTCTCCAAGTCTCCAGGTTAAAAATATTTTTAAATTGAAATTGAATTGAGGTTCAACTCTATTCAACTATCAAAATTAAGTTTCAAAAAGTTTTATCTTTGAGTAGTTGTACAAAGGAGTTGCCATTCACTGAAACAGTATATGGGATACAGTGCATCTTGATCAATATCACCCCTTTCAACATTCTCATCCACCCCTCCCAATCAAGCCCAATCCTTATGTATCTCAATATTATGTTACGGAATTACTTGCCAGTTAACAAAGCAGTTTATGTGTAAAATGCACCTGGAATTGTGTTACCACTTCAACATCATCACCCCCATTTCACACTACCCCTTCCTTTGTATATTTCAACTATGGGAATTATACAATGGATTGCTGTCTGTATTCTCTCCTTTTCCCCTTCAATTTCCTACCCCTCTTTCATTGCCCCCCACTGTCCTCTCTTGCAGTACACATTTACTGCTATTTATTTTGCTGGGCTTTGAAAGTCTTTTAAGAGAATTATAGTATTTTCACTCTCCATGGACTCTAACATTTCAGATAATTCATTTGTACCTCCTTGCATCCCGTAAGTGGAATTGCTGGATAATAGGTAGCTCTCTATTCAGTTTTGTGAGCAACTTCCATAGTTTTTTCCAAAGTGATTGAACAAGATTACAGTCGCACCAACAAGAGTTTCCTTTGGGCCACAGCCATATCAGTATCTGTGATTTTTCGTTTTTTCATAATGAAATTGTAACAGGGTTGAGATGAGTCTCAGTGTTGTTTGGATTTGCATTTCTTTTATGGAGAGAGATGTGTTTATTTGTTATTCTTACTTCTTCTTAGAAGTTATCTTTAAGTATTTAACCATATATTAATTGGGTTCTTTTTTATTTGAGGGTTTATTGTTGTTGGGTTTAACTTTTTCATTTCTAAATATGGGTTAGTTATGAAAACCCTTGTCTGATGATTAACCCTTGTCTGATGATTAGCTAGTAAAATTCTTCTTCCATTCTGTTCTCTTTCTATATATCCTGCTAACTTTTCCTTTGCCATGAAGAAACTCTTCAGTTTGATGCAATTCTATTGGTCCAGATAGAATAATATTACGCCATTCATAAGGAAATGGAAAGACTTAGAACAAACATATTAAGTGAAGAAAGACACACTCAAAAAATATAGGTTGCCTGATTTCCCTCATTTGTTTTATTAGAATGTGCCTCTAATTCTACAAGTAAACACACTTGGATGGTAAAAGAGAAAACATTACACTTGGACATGATAAATTATATGGGATTTTATACATGTATACAGTGAGATCAAAGCAGGATGCCCTTTGGAGAGGATCACAAAAGCTCAATAGTTATATGAATATTATTATATAAAATAATGTTCATCAAAATGATCTCCAATAAATGATAATGAAAGATTTTTTATTGGTTTGCTTTTTCCTTCTTTCTTCTGATGCTGGTTTTTTTCTGCACCTTTGGTCTTATATGTAAGTTTTCAAAGAGCAAGGGGGAGCAGAAATGGTGGGACAAAGGGTGAACAAATGCAGCAGTGCTACTCAATAGACACTACATTAAAATTGAACTATACAACTTATGGGGGAAGGAGGTTGAAAGAGAAAAACTGGGAGAACATTAAGGAAGAGGTGAAACTTCAAACATAAATGTGCTCATTATCTGACTTATGCAATTGTAACCCTTCGGTACATCATCTTTAAAAATTAAAAATGGACCTCATAAACAGGCCAGAGTAGCTATACTAATATTAGATAAAATAGGCTTAAATTAAAAGTGGTATGAAGGTAAAAAGAGACAAAGAAAGACATTACATATTGGTAAAGAAAACTATCCATTAGGAGGATATAACAATTCTAAATATCAATGCCCTGAATCCTAGAGCTCCCAAATTTATCAGACAAATACTACTTACCCTAAAAACATGTATACATCCAAACATATTGTTGGTTGCTTGAACACATCATTCTTACATCTGGACAGGCCAGCCAGGTAAAAACTTAGCAAAAAATTTTCAGTGCTAAATAACTGTATTGAAAAACTATACCTAACAGATATCTACAGAATATTTCATCTAGCATTGTCACAATATATATTCCTCTCAGCAGCCCACAGAACGTTCTCTAAACTAGATCATATCTCAGATCACAAGGAAAATCTGTGAAAATTCAAAAATAAAAATGAAATTACTCCTTGTAATCTGTCAGCCCATGATGGGACCAAATGAGATCTCGACATCAAAAGGCATCACAGAAAATTCTGAAACACAGAGACTGAATAACACATTGCTAAATCATCAGTGAGTTACTGATGAGATATGGAGGGAAGTTCCAACGTTTATAGAATTCAGTGAAAGTGAAACAGACAAAATGCTACCTCCTCTGGGATACAACAGCACAGGCAATACTTCAAGGAAAATTTATATCTTTGAGTGTGTACATCAACAAATTAGAACAATCTTGAATCAGCACTAGGTACTTGAAAAACAGGAACAAGCCAAACCAAAAACCAGTAGACAGAAATAATACAAATTAGAATAAAGAAATAAATGAATCAGTGTCTCAAAAACCATACAGACAATCATAATTGGCTTATCTACTAGTAGCTGACAACTACTCCCAATGAGCTCACAATTTCTCCCAATGAATGTCAATGTATCTATTTCCAAAGAGAGACTCAACCAGTCCAAACCAGTGAACAAAACAAACTATTAGGATTCTAAGGAACAACATTTTGTTTGCCTTTAAATAAATTTAGTCTGTTATTATTAAGGTGATTTATAGAGGGATTAAAATTACATGAGTCAGGTAATGAGTATATTTCCTTTTATAAAATGTCTTCAGTTCCCTCACTTGTTCCCAGTCCTACCCTCCTGTCCCTACCCGTGTATTAAATACTTAACTTTCATCAATGTTCAATGAACTCCACTGCTACAATTTTTCACTAAAGCTCTGTGCCCACCCCTCACCTTCCTGAAGACATACGTTGAATATACCAGGCATGAGGTAAAGACTAAAGAATCATCACAAACTCTAAACAACAACGAACACAAAACAAAAAGTCTTTTGTTTCCATATCACATACTTTGTTAAAGTATATATATTATATAAATATAATTATTTATACCATAAAGTCAATTCAGGGATTGAAGAGTAATAACATAATTTTGCTTTCTATTTAATAATGCTTTTTATTCTAACATTAAAGATGTAAGTAACACAATTCAAGTCCTATGAAATTTGAAGGTTTTGATTTAAAGTTATATTTTCAAAAATTCTAATAGTTCCATTTTGGTAATCAAAATGAAAAAAAGGGTTCCAGGAAGATGGCAGAGGAGAAGCTGTACTTTAAACAAGCACTCCCAAAGAAAGCAGTTTTAGAATTCCAGTGAACAGTCCTAAGCCAGAGAATCACACCAAGTGTGCCATCACAGGACAGAGAGTTAAGCCAGAGAGGGAAAATCCACGCAAGGAGACACATCTGAGCTCTTGCTAGCAGATTACGCAGCGGCAGCTGCAGTGGCGGTGGCGATCGCAGACACCATACCTGAGCCACAGAGAGTCCGGGAAGAAGGAGCCAGATGCAGCTGCAAGCGGATTCTTCTCAACACCAGCAAGAACTGACAAGGAGCAGATATCTTCATCCTGCAGTTCGCAGACCAGAGACGACCCAGGAACCAGGACTCGGCGGGAGTAGAAGCCTGACATCCTCACTCCTTTTCAGGGAGCAGAGGAGGGAAGGCCACCACTCCTCCCTCCCCAGTCCCGGAGATCTCCATCTTGGATACCGACAAAGCTCGGCGGAGCTGCTAGCTCCAACTCAAGCCTTGGTATAAAACGAGTCATTTAGCAGGTCACAAGAACTTAACAGCAGCGTGACCTGCCAGACTCAGATCCACCCAGGGAAAAGTCACCCAGCTCGGGCACCAGCCCTAGGAGTCACTTTCTTCACTGGGTAATCAGAGCCAGAGGCTGCCCCTCCCTCTAGCAGGCTCGACAATCAATTGAAATTCATTAAACAGAAATCCTGAGAATGGCTCCAGACTGGGCTCTGTGAGCTTTTCACAAACTAGCCCCTGGGAAAAGCTACTGTTTGTTGAAAGGCTTCAACTCTACCCAGAACCAAGCCTCATCACTGCATCCCCCTCCTTGGTGATACTCAAAGCAGATCTGCCTCTCATTGAACTAGCCTGGGAGGAGGATCGCAAAATCCTGGGTAAAGCAGAGCATTTTTCTGCCTGTTCGAAAAAACTGACTTAAGAAACCAACCAAGCCACAGGACCACAAGCAGACCAGAGACTCCACAAGAGGCTGGTTATAGACACCAGGGAGATACAGAATTTTCCCCACCACTATCAAGAATCAAAGAATTTCTTTTTTCTTCTTCTTCTTCTTCTTCTTCTTCTTCTTCTTCTTCTTCTTCTTCTTCTTCTTCTTCTTCTTCTTCTTCTTCTTCTTCTTCTTCTTCTTCTTCTTCTTCTTCTTCTTCTTCTTCTTCTTCTTCTTCTTCTTCTTCTTCTTCTTCTTCTTCTTCTTCTTCTTCTTCTTCTTCTTCTTCTTCTTCTTCTTCTTCTTCTTCTTCTTCTTCTTCTTCTTCTTCTTCTTCTTCTTCTTCTTCTTCTTCTTCTTCTTCTTCTTCTTCTTCTTCTTCTTCTTCTTCTTTTGGTACCTTACATAAAAAATTTTTTTTCTTTTCTAAAACTTTTTTTAATCTTTAATTTTTGCCTTTTTTGAAAAAAAATGTTTTCCAGTAACTTTTTTTTCCTCTTATAATTTTTATTTTACGAATAAGTGAGTGTGCGTTTTTCTTTCTTTTTCTGTTTTCTTTCTCTTTTTTCTTTTTTAATTATCTTTTTGTGTTTTGTTTAGCTCTACTGAACGTCTGATCTTTTTTCTTCCTTTCTTATCCCTTTGACCTTTTCCTCTCTTTCGTTCTTCTTTATGTGACTTAATTCTTGTCCTGCACATCCTCAGATAAACCTGCAGTTGACTATTAGACCCTATCCCCCATTGTGTACACACTTAATCCACAAATTTTTTACTCAATTCAAAACCTCTGAGACTTAAATTCCTTAATAGCAGTACTACCTCTTTATACCTATATAATATTTTAAGCATTTTTATTTTTAAGTTTTTCACATCTCCTTCATTTCCCTCCCTTCTCTCAATATATTCACGTTCTATTCTAAATAGATTGTTATCGATTCTACATAATTTTATTAATTTTTACTTTTCTATTTTTTCTGGTCTCTTTCCCTTTCTTCTTTTTTTCTCTCCCTCTAATTTCATCCTACCCAACCTATTTCCAGCATTGAGATTAGCACTTAGTTAACTCTCTGTGCCTCCCCAAATCACTCTATTCCTATTTTTCCCACATCTCTCCCTAATCCTAATAATTTCTGGTTTTCCTAATTCTTCTTTGCAGTTTGTAGCCCATTATCATATAGTTGTTTGATGTTGAATAGATGTATCTGTTGAACTAGATTGTATCTGTATGCTATAGACTTTGCAAATTCAGACTTGGATTGATGCTTGCCTTAAGATAGTGTTCTAGCAAAAAACTGGTGGTATTTTCATCTCAAATGGGCAGAGTAAGCCGGAAAAACACAAGAAAAATGGCAAATCCGGGTATCTCAATTCCTAATCTGGATAATCAGGGGACAGAACAGATAATGAATAATCCAGAGGACAGTTCCCAAATAGTTCTACAAACACTGCTGGTAAATATAATAAATGAAAAGATGGAAAACATACAAAGGACTCTGTATAAGCGTGATAGGGAGAGAGAGGAGGCAATCCAAAAGTTTACACAGGAATATAAGCGTAAAGAAGCTACTCAAAAACTGATACAGGATTTGCGTGAGCAGCTTGAGAATACTCAAAGAGAAAAGCAGTAATCGCGTGAGCAGGCTGATTACACTCAAAGAGAACTACAGGAATCCCATGAACGGGAGGAAGCTAATCAAAAAGTAATACAGGAATTGAGAGAGCAGGTAGAGAATACACAAAGATCACTAAAGGCATTCATGGAATCCATTAAAAAAGAGCTGAAGGAAGTCAGGGAGACCACAAAGGGAATGCTGAATGGAACCCAACAGAAGGAATGGGAGTCCAAGGAAACCATAACCAATGAACTAAGTGATTTGAGAATAAACACTGAACACCAAATTAAGGAAGCAAAGAAGTTCATACAAGATCTAAAACAAAGCTTCAACAAAGAATTTGAAGCCATCAAAGCTGACCAATTAGAAGGAAAAGAGATAAAAAACAAAGTAGAAAGTCTTGACAGCTGGTTAGAACATGCAGAGGATCGATTCTCAGGGATTGAAGAGAGCCTAGATATTATAGAGAAAGAACATACAACCATCCAAGACAAGTCCAAGAAATATGATAGATCTATCCAATACTTGGAAGACACAATCAGAAGGCCTAATATAAGGATAATGGGTGTAGAGGAGCACCTAGAAACAGAAGTTAATGGTCTAGGAAATTTGTTAAACAGGATCCAAACAGAGAACTTCCCAAACGTGCAAAAAGATAGGTCTATTCAGATACAAGAAGCTTTTAGAAGCCCAAATAGACAAGACCAGGATAGGACATCCCACTGTCACATTATAATCCACACTGGATCAACTCAGACTAAGGAAAAGATCCTTAAAGCTGTCAAGAAGAAAAGATTAATCACCTATAAAGGGAAACCAATTAGAATCACCTCAGATTTCTCACCAACGACAATGAAAGCAAGAAGAGCCTGGAATGATGTGTGCCATGCCTTAAAACAAACAACTATCAACCAAGAATACTGTACCCAGGTAAACCCTCCTTCATAACTGAAGGCCAAATAAAAACCTTCCATTACGAAGAGAAATTGGAACAATATATCTCCACCAAACCAGCCCTACAAAAGTTTCTTAAAGATGTCCTAAACATAGAAAACAAAAAATACCACAATAAAGGCAAAGAAACAGCACCCAAACTGAGAATCCAAGAACCATAGGAAGAACCCAGTTTTCGCAACCCCCAAGAATGGGGAAAACATGGCAGGAACTCCCAAATACCTGTCAGTCTTATCTCTTAACATTAACGGACTAAACTCTCCAATTAAGCAACATAGACTCTCTAGTTGGCTTAAAAAACAAATCCTTCTATCTGCTGCCTTCAAGAGTCACATCTTGCCTGTAAAAACAAACACATTTCCAATGTGAAAGACTATAGCAAAGTTTACCAAACAAACGGCCCCATAAACAGGCGCGAGTTGCAATCCTAATATCAGATAAAATAGACTTCAAATTAAAATTCGTGAGAAGAAATAAAGAAGGTCGCTATATACTAATTAAGGGATCTCACATTCAGGAGGATATTACAATTCTAAATATCTATTCGCCAAACAATGGAGCACCCAAATTTATCCAAGAAACACTACTTTCCGTCAAATCCCATATAGATCCAAAGACATAAATTGTTGGAGCTTTTAACACACCTCTCTCCCCACTAGATAGATCAACCCGGCAAAATCTCAACAGAGAAACCGCAGCTCTAAACAGCTGCATAGATCAACTAGATTTTACAGACATCTACCGAACATTTAAACCAGCAGCATTAGATTACACGTTTTTCTCAAAAACACATGGAACATTTTCTAAAATAGACCACATTTTAGGCCACAAAACAAACTTTTCTTAATTCAGAAACATTGAAGTTATACCTTGCATTCTCTCTGTCCACAAGGGAATAAAATTAGAATTCAACACCAAAAGCCATCAAAGAAAGTACGGTATCACATGGACGCTAAACAACACACTGCTGAATTACGAATGGGTCATGGAAGAGATTAGAAAGGAAATTCAAATGTTCATGCTATTCAACAAAAATGAACACAAAAATTACCAGCTCCTCTGGGACACAGCAAAGGTTGTACTCAGAGGCAAGTTTATAGCTCTGAGCTCCTACATCAACAAATTGGAGAGATTTGAAACCAAAAATTTAATGACACAGCTAGACCTCCTTGAAAAAGAGCAGCAAGGTAAACCTCAATCCAGTAGATGGAAAGAAATAATTGAAATTTAATCAGAATTAAATGAATTAGAATCCAAAAAAACTATAGAAAGAATCAACAAAACAAAGAGTTGGTTCTTCGAAAAAATTAACAAAATTGACAGACCCTTAGCAAATCTTATCAGAAAAAGAAGAGGACAAATGCAAATAAATAAACTCAGATGAGAATGGAAACATCACCACGGAAACAACCAAGATTCAGAACATTATAAGGGAATACTTCTCAAAACTTTATGCTAATAAGTTTGAGAACTTGACAGAAATGGACCTTTTCCTAGCAAATATTGACATGCCAAAACTAAACCAAGATGAGTTAAACCACCTTAACAGGCCTATATCAAGCATTGAAATAGAAACAGCAATAAGAGACCTCCCAGCTAAGAAAAGTCCAAGACCAGATGGTATTACAGAGGAATTTTACAAGGACTTCAAAGCAGAGCTCACACCAATACTTCTCCAACTCTTAAATGAAATTTAAAGAGAAACTTCAAATTTCATTCTACGAAGCCATCATAACCCTCATCCCAAAACCAGGCAGGGACTCATCAAGAAAGAGAACAATAGACCCATTTCTTTGATGAACACTGATGCAAAACTTCTCAACAAAATTTTGGCCAATCGACTACAACAATTCATCCAAAAATCATACACCATGATCAAAGAGGATTCATTTCAGGGATTCAAGGCTGGTTCAATATACGCAAATCAATTAAGATTATTCATCACATCAACAGGAGCAAGAATAAGAACCACATGGTTATCTCAATACATGCAGAAAAAGCATTCGACAAGATCCAACACCCATTTATGATTAAGGTTTTGGAAAAATTAGGAATCCATGGAACATTCCTCAGCCAGCATTATACTTAATGGTGAAAAACTAAAGCCATTTCTTCTTAACTTAGGAACAAGACAAGGATGTCGACTCTCTCCACTTCTCTTCAATCTAGTATTTGAATGCCTAGCTACAGCAATAAGACAAGATACAGACATAAAGGGGATCCAAATAAGGAAAGAAGAAATAAAACTCTCCCTCTTTGCAGATCACATGATCTTATATTTAAAGAATCTCATAGACTCCACTCCCAAATTTCTCAAGCTGATTCAAAACTTTTGCAAAGTAGCAGGATATAAAATTAACCCCCTCAAATCAATAGCTTTTCTGTATGTCAACAATGAGAAAAGTGTGGCTGAAATTAGGAAAGCAACTCCTTTTGTAATAGTCCCACAAAAAATAAAATACCTAGGAATTAACTTTACCAAAGAAGTGAAGGACCTCTATGATGAAAACTTTAAAATCTTGAAAAAGGAAATCAAAACA
Organism: Dipodomys merriami; assembly: GCF_024711535.1. Lineage (NCBI taxonomy): Eukaryota > Metazoa > Chordata > Mammalia > Rodentia > Heteromyidae > Dipodomys > Dipodomys merriami. Next base: position 12,820 of record NW_027204596.1, read on the forward strand.
GAACTTAGAAAACGGCAAAACCTCCCATGCTCCTGGATTGGAAAGATTAAGATCATGAAAATGACAATACTTCCCTAGGCTATCTACAAATTCAACGCGATACCTATCAAAATTCCAACCTCATTCTTCAAGGAAATAGAAGAGGCAATCTAAAAATTCATGTGGAACAATAAAAGACCCCTAATAGCAAAAACGCTCCTCAACGGAAAGAACGCTGCTGGAGGAATATCAATACCAAATTTCAAAATCTACTATAAAAGATAGTATTCAAAACAGCTTGGTATTGGCATAAAAACAGACCTCAGGACCAATGGAATACAATTAAAAGTCCAGAAATGAACCCACAGACCTATAGCCATCTAATCTTTCATAAGGGAGCTAAAACAATAGAATGGAAGAAAGAGTGCCTCTTCAGTAAATGCTGCTGGCAAATTTGGTTAACTACTTGTAGAAAACTAAAGCTAGATCCTTATATATCACCCTGCAACACAATCAACACCAAATGGATCAAAGACCTCGAAGTCAAAGCAGACACTCTGAAAATATTATGGGATGGAATAGGAGAATCCCTAGGTCTCCTTGGTGCAGGCTGAAATGTTCTGAATAGAGACCAGGAAACCCAACAAATCAAAGAAAGGTTGGACGAATGGGATTGCATGAAGTGGCAGAGCTTCTGCATAGCAAAGGACATAGCTAGCAAGATCAATAAAAACCCCACACATTGGGAGAAGATCTTCACTAGCCATACAACAGACAAGGGTCTCATATCTAAAATTTACTTGGAACTGAAAAAATTAAATCCCCCAACAACAAATCCTCAAATAAACAACTGCCCAATAAATAAGTGGGCTAAAGACTTGAAGAGAAACTTGTCTGAAGAAGAAAGAAGGCTGGCCAATAGCAACATGAAGAAATGCTCAACCTCCCTAGCCATAAAAGAAATGCAAATCAAAACAACATTGAGATACCACCTCACCCCAGTTAGAATGGCTATAATCAAGAATTCTAACAACAACAGATGCTGGAGGGGGTGTGGACAGAAGAGAACCTTACTTCAGTGTTGGTGGGAGTGTAAACTTGTTCAACCACTTTGGAAAGCAGTATGGAGGTTCCTGAAAATATTTCACATAGAGCTCCCCTATGACCCATCAATCCCACTTTTGGGCATTTACCCAAATGTTTATAAACAATACCACACTAAAGCTACGAGCACAACTATGTTTATTGCAGCATTATTTACTATAGCTAAGATATGGAACCAACCCATATGCCACTCAGTAGATGAATGGATCAAGAAAATGTGGTATATATACAAATTGAATTCTATGCCTCCATCAGAAAGAATGAGACTGCCCCTTTTGTTAGGAAATGGAAAAACTTGAAAAAAAATTATATTAAGTGAAGTAAGCCAGACCAAAAGAAACATAGGTCCCATGGTTTCCCTAATTTGCAATATCTAGTATATGTATGAATCAAACGGAAAGGATCAGATAATATGATGTTAGGAAAACGAACCCTTAGATATGTATTTTAATGTTTTTTTTTATTTCATGCATTTGTTTCTAACGCATTTATAAGATTATCTCTTTGTTGCTTTGTATGTCCATCCCCCACAGTATAACCCCTGCTTTTACTATATTTGATGTCAATATAACTTGTGGATATGCGGAAAAACAAGTCGTTTGAGGATACAGGTGGACCTGTTGCAACAATGAGAAGTACAAGTTGTCATGTCGAAAATGAGCTTTACAAAGTTAGTGCGGGGTTAGCCGGGCGCTGGTGGCTCACGCCTGTAATCCTAGCTACTCAGGAGGCTGAGATCTGAGGATCACGGTTCAAAGCCAGCCCGGGCAGGAGAGACCGTGAGACTCCTATCTCCAATAAACCACCAGAAAACCGGAAGTGGCGCTGTAGCTCAAGTGGTAGAGTGCTCGCCTTGAGCTGAAGAGCTGAGGGACAGCGCCCAGGCCCAGAGTTCAAGCCCCACGACCGACAAAAAAAAAAAAAAGTTGGTGCGGGGTGTGGGGGAGGTAGGGGGGAGGTGGGGAAGTGATGTGAAGGGTAAACAAAGGAGGAAGCTGCAATGATTGATAATAAATGTATGCATTATCCTGCCCATGTAATTGTAACCCCTCTGTACAGTATGTTCACCAAAAAATGAAATAAAATTAAAAAAAATAAAAAAGAAAATAAAAAAAGAAAAACGGGAATGTTTTATCTTCAAGAATGTCATTATTGGGCTGGGAAGGTGGCTCAGTGGTAGAGTGCTTGCCTTGCATGTTTGAGGTCCTGGGTTCGATTCCTCAGCACCACATAAGCAAAAAGAACAAAGCAGGAAGTTGTGCTGTGGCTCAAGTTGTAGAGTGCTAGCCTTGAGCTGAAGAGCTGAGGGACAGTGCCCAGGCCCAGAGGTCAGTCCCCACGAACGGAGCCCCCCCCCCAAAAAAAAGAATGTCATTATTTCTTGTGCAAAGAACTAAAATAAGTGTAATATTAATGTAGTGGAAATAAGAAATCAAAACTTACGCAATGCATCAATTCCATAGATTATGTGATGTATTGATAAAATTAAACTTGTTTTAAGTAGATTACTTTAGACATGAAGCAATTGATTATTTTCTTTTCTAGGTGAAGTTGATATAGAAATCAAAGCCCAAAGATTCCAGAGTCCTGTGTGCTTGGTGCGTGGCAATTTACACATATGCTTGTCACATCTCAAAGTTATTTGAAAATAACTGTGAACAGGAGTAGAATGAAAAGAATCACTCAAATATTTACTCTTATTTTGTGACTAAATATGCCTTTTTATATCTATTTTATTTCAAAAATCTGGTAAATTTATTTAAGTCACACCCACAATAATGAGAAATAAACAGCCCCACACTCCTTAAAAGACAATCAATAAAAAAGGAAACAATAAAGAAAAAAATGAACCTCATTTTGAACGTGGTCTTTTATATTTTGGTGCTTTGTAATTGTGGATTATGTGACTATCTCATGAGTCTGGGCTTGAATCACTAGGGAGGGCTACTGGAAGGAAATTTCAAAATCTAGAGCAGCTAACACAGCTGTGCAGTTATTTGTGGGTTTCACTACAGTAGCAGCAGGGCATATGATGTACAAAGGAAATGATTCCAGTGCTTTACAGGCCACAATGTGGTGAAAAGCATACTTTTATCTTCTTAGATGTAATCAGAAGAACACATTTTAGAAGATTACTAAACGATCAGCCCTTTAAATAGCATTGCCATCTTTTAGGCACTACAGATACTTCAAGTCCTTCATTTCCCCACAAACATTGCTGCCATTCACAATTATTGCTAAGGTGAATATCCAGTTCTTTTTGGCATTTCAAATGGTTTAGAAGCAATATAAACAATAATACAAGTTGTTGAGAAAAGTTAATTTAGAATCAGTAAACAAATCACATTCACCTCTATAGCATAACCTTTAGGAAAAATGAATTAAGGAATATGGCATATCCTTGGTAATTTAATATTAGACATTAGGGAAAAATGCCAGAAACAGACTCTGCAAGAAGGAAAGAGAATTCTTTGATATGATATATTAAAGATTAACTAGGGAAAAGTAATTTTACCTACAGTTTCTATTATATGATAACATACTTTTTTCTACTGATCAGAGAGACTCAAAAAGATTTTTAATTAGGATATGAAAAATGCATCATCATGAATGAATGAAATCACGGAGTAGATGCCTCATTATTCTCATTATTTTGAATGATCTTGTGTATTTGTTTGTGTGGAAGTATGGATGTATTTTATGTCTGGGGAGGAAAGTTTGATTATTAGATCATTGTTTGATATCCAATGTCAGGAACCTAACATGAGTCAAAGTGGTAAATGTGTGTGTGTGTGTGTGTGTGTGTGTGTGTGTGTGTGTGTGTGTGTGTGTGTGTATGTGTGTGTGTGTGTGTGTGTGTGTGTGTGTGTGTGTGTGTGTGTGTGTGTGTGTGTGTGTGTGTGTGTGTGTGTGTGTGTGTCGGTCATGGGCATTGAACTCTGGGCATGGGTGCCACGGTACCACTTCCAGAAGCTATTATTCTTATCACAAAAGGACTTCACATTGACAGGTATAATTACAAGAAGTAAAACGATAAATATTCACAGTGGCACAAAAATCCCTTAGGTGCCTGTCAAGACAGCACGTTTTTCCAGACACTGCATGTGGTGTGAGCGATTTGCAAACAAAGCGACCATAGAAGATGTTGGATCCTAAACAAAATTGACAATTGCATAAACCCAGTCCTCTATGACAGATTTAGCAAGGCCTATCTTGGAGATTCTTGTTAGGGACTTGATGAAAAATTTATAGTTTATTTGTTATTACAGAACTGTTTTACACCTGTCCCTCAGCCATTAACTATATTTAACATAGTTTCTTTTGCTGTAACATATATTTTTGGCTCAGGAAACTCTTTTTGGTTTGTGAAAACTTGGTTGTTCACGACATAGACATGGGTTTTTTAAACCATTTGAAATTGCTGTTCGCATAGAATTCTATGAGATGAGCTACTCTTTGTCATTTCATAGGAATAAACTTACTTTGATTCAAACCTGGACAGCAGCTAAGCTTGTTCTCCATCTGTATAGACTTCTTTACATGTAAAGAGATCCTCACTTACTTGCAAAAGTCTGTCAGTGAGTCAAACCTAATTCACCCAATGAGGTGCATTACTATCCCAGGCTTCCTTTACATTAAAAATATAAACAATTTTTTACATTTTGTTGAACATTAAAAATGTTCAACAATGTGCATACTTTTTAATGTGAAGTGTGATTCCTATTTTCCATAATGTGAATCAAACAGAGAAATCAGTTTAAGATGTGAAAGAGCCTTTCAAACAGTCTTTGAGCTTGAAAATTTTCCTGGGTATGAATTTTTGGAGAAATATCCCTTTTCAAAGATAAAGGACTCATTTTTTTTACATTGTGCTGGTACTGGGGTTTGAAATCCTGGCCTTGCGCTCTACCTGTGTAATGTCTGCTCCTGGATGGAGAGCAGACTCTATCCTCCTTGTAGTAAATCTCCACCCAATAACTGTGTTACCTAGGCAACTGGCACACCTGGAAGATGTCACATCTGCATCTGCTGAGGTAACATCTGAATTTGATGTGGCCACACCTATCTTCACCCATCCCCTAGAAAAGGCCTAGCCCATGCCCAGACGTGCTCTTTCCCAGGTCTTTCCCAAGTCTTTCCCATGCCTTTCCCAGCCGCGTGGAAGACCAACATGGCCTGGTGCCAGCGGGATTGATGAATAAACCTACTCCTTACCTTAATACCTCTTGTGTGGTGTCGTTCTTACTCAGCAACCTCTTTTAAAAACCTAACATAAATGGTGCCATTTGAATCTGGGAAAGGCTTAAAGTCAGGATAGGAAGTGGGATTCCTCTCCTTTTGTTTCTTTCTTTTGTTTGTTTTCCCATTTTTTGCTCTGAGGAATACCACAATTCTGAAGGCCTTTTGGGAACCAGTCTGTCTGCTGTGGACAAAGTGAATCAATTCCTTGCTGGCCTCTGCATCTACCTCCATGCTTGAACATTTTGGTGAGTGAACTACTCTCTAAGGGTTCTCTGTCGCTCAGTCTCTCTCCAGATGTGGTTCCACACCGAAGAACCTGCTAGGCCTTTAACTGAAAGCCCAGTCATGTCTGGAGCCGAGGGCAGTTGACTCTGGTTGCTTGGCCACTCCCCCCTAGAGGGCTCAGTGGTAAGTTGTGGGGCCACTTCCATCCGATAAGCCCACCTTCACTCACTAGTTATTTTTCTCTCCTATACCCTTAATGGGGAGCTGTGTGTAACTCCAGTGCCATGAAACCCCTCTGAAATGCTTCCTGCACTCCCTGGATAGCCAGAGCACCTAATTTTTTAGTCTCTTTTCAGATTTAGACAGTTTTTGCCTCTGCAATGGTAAACGGTCAGAATTCTGTTCACTTTCAGGATCTCTTTGCTCTCTGCTAATCATGTCCAACTTTGTGTACCTCTCACTTTCTTTTCTACAACTTTTTGGATTGTGCCCTGAAGAGTGTAATAAGAGTTGGGTCCTGAGGACCTCCTCTAGTTTCCCTATCAAAGACTAGCCAATCTAGGCTTCATCTCTTTGTTCAGGCTTTCTTGCATTTTTTCAGAAATTCACCATCGTGAGTTTGCCATCTTGGCCACATGGTGCCTTCAGGGTTTGGTCCTAACTGACCCATATCTTTCCACTAAGTTTACTACTCCTCCATCCATCTATTTTATTGTACCTTGCTAACAAGTTGCTTTTTTCTCAGACTCTGATAACGGAGGCCCAATTATCTGATGTGCTTTGTTAGCAAAGATGTCTAAATATTAATGTAAAAAATTTTAGATTTTGAGTTTTGCCTTATTGGTTTTGTGTTATGTATTCTAATACTGACTACGTGATTCTAAAATATTGGGCATATCTGTGCTAAGATTCTCACATCTAACGAGTTTTGTCTTTGCAAGATATTACTTGGTCAATTCTTGGTAAGGACCAGGTAAACTCTACTTATTCTATTTGATCGCCATGTTATTTAATTGGAAATAATAAAGAGTTTTTGTGACAAAGATTGCAATTCAAACCAACCGGGGCTGAAAAAATCCCTAAGACTCCATCAACCAACTAACCTGCAAAGAGCCAGGCTAGAAGTATGGCTGAAGACTCTTGATTCTAACCAGCCAAACACTGGAAGTGGTACTGTAACTCAAAATGGTAGAGCACTAGCCTTGAGAAGAAGTGCTCAGGCACAGTGCCCAGGCCTTGAGTGAAAATCTCCATGAATACTCACTGAGACAAGTCATCCCAGAAATGACCACCTAGACTCAGCCAGTCTGGGGAACAAGGGACCATGGAGAGGAGTAAGAGGAGATGATGTCATATCAGCCATTTTGTGCCTGCCCTTTCAAAATTAACCAGAGGCAGGAGGTCAATATAAGTAAGAAGCTTGCCATCTAATGTTCATAATTGTCTACCTTTTAACTGGATGGGAATTCGCATTCTTGCCTTTGTTACCTGAATTATTCTCTACCTAGTCACCAGATAGGGACATTTCTACCAACATTTTTCAGCCCCAAGTCCTTCCACTTGCCATTTATTTGCGCTCTAATAATTTTTAACAGCCCATCAATGCCTCATGAGACTTTCTCTAGACTTCATCCAAGAGACTTGCCTCCACCAGACTTTATTAAAGGACTCACACTCACCAAGGGACAGGTGCAGCTCACTGCCTTCTCTGGGATGGGACCAAATTCCAGCCTTTTACCCCTAGTTTTGACACACCTTGTCAGCAGGAAGTAGCCAGAGAGGATCCGCACCCTATTTCATGATTATTAAAAGGCTGGAATATAAGGTCTGCTTCTGGATAGAGAGCAGATTCCACCCTCCTCCAAGCAAAGTCTCCTCCCAGTACCTGTGTTACCTTGGCAACTGGCACTCCTGGAAGATATCACATCTGCATCTGCTGAGGTCATATCTGAATTTGATGTGGCCACACCTTTCTCCCTCCATACCATAGGTAAGGCCTAGCCCAGCTCTAGTACCTCAATTTCTCAGGTCTTTTCCAGATCTTTCCCAGGACTTTCCCAGCATCATGGAGGGCCAACATGGCCTGGTGCCAGCGGGAATGATGAATAAACTTACCCCTTTCCTGAATACCTCGTGTTTGTGTGGTTCTTACTCAACTACTCTTTAAAAACCTAACAATCTGGGCTTTAATTCCCAATGCTTACTCTATACCTCCTGAACCACACTTTCACTTCTTCCTTTTACCACAAGTGGAGAAAAGAATCTCTTAGTTTTATCTACTTGGAATAGCTTTGAATTACACTTGTCAAATTTGAACCCACCTAGTATGGAGCTGTAAGCCACTGGTGCTCTGCTAGAACTCACTTCTTAATAATAAATATTCTCAAAAAGAGGAGAATACATATTTGTTCAATTACGTATGTATTGCCAGATCAACCAAATCACTTGCTACTGGATGAGAAAAAGAGAGAAGATAGAAATGAATATGGAGGAGAGAGACATAAAGAAAGAAGAAGGGAAGGGAGGGTAAGTGATGGGAGGGGAGGGGAAGGAAGGATAGAAGAGGAGGGAGGAGCTGAGTAGAATTGTCTATTCCTCACTAAGGTATTGTTGAACAATCAGCGCCTTTGCATTTATGTAACCAAAGCTTTCTATTTTTGGTAGTAGTAAGCTGAGACATAAAATACAAATTTACATGTAAAACCTGTTAGTGTGCTCACTCCTGCACAAAGGAAGCCACAGTTAGGTTACTGTTAGAGACAAGGCAATTGTAAGCAGCTTAAGTGATTCTGAGAAACAATAATTGATATGCCAGGAATGCTCCCTTGCCCAAGTATTACTCTTGTTCCCTGATCCAGTCTTCCTTTCTACAAGGATAGCAGAAACAGGGAGGCTGGAAAGGGATGGGAAGGGGAAACAAAGAAGGAGGCTACAATGCTTGATAAGAAATGTACTCATTCTTTTGCCCATGTAATTGTAACTCCTCTGTACAATATTTTCACAATAAAAAATAAATTAAAATTTAAAAAAGAATAGTAGAAACAGAAGAGGAAGGAGATATCTGAGCAATGATCATCTTTCTGTTTACCCTCAACTGTGTACCCTCATCCCCTCAAACAATAAAGCCAAAGGAGACTTAATCTGAACTAGTAGGGGAAATGGGGGGGGGAGTTCATTCTAACATATTGAAATAAAACTTTTTTCAATTATTAATAAAAATTAACTTGAAATTTATTGAAAATTTAGAAGACTACAGCACTCACTATATAGTGGATTCTGCACAAATAAAACTGACTCCTGTTTCTATCATCAGAAATTGAAAATCGTCCCTAAACATCCAATACTAGGTAAATTGTCCTCGATATTCACTTAAAATGTGTGAATATAATGCAGTAAAAATAACTTTAAGTTTAGACTGTTGAAGTGATAAGTGATGGACATTCATGATGGATACCATAATGTTGAGAGCATGGAAATTATTTTCCTTCCATCTTTAGGACAGAAGGTGAATAGTAAAGGAGAACTATCTCATCCATTCACAGATTTTAAATGTGGAGAAATAGCCTCATTTATGTAGGTCAAACATGGAAGTGAGGATTTGGCAAGCCCAAAGCCAAATGCCAAAGGAAGAGATATTTTACAAAATACCATGAAGTTGAAATAAGTCTTAAATAAGGAGCTGGGCTTAAAGGGAGTAGGACAGAAGAATGGAGGGGGAAATATTGGACTAATATAGTCAGATCACTCAATGTACATATGTGAGAATATAAGTAGGAAACTTGAAGGGATAAGTGGGGTTGGGGAAAGGGAAGGAAGAAAAGTGGAAAGATTAACAATGATACAGATGTGTTGTACAATGAAATGTACATACACTCTATTCCACACTGACATGATGGAGTGAAACCCCTTTGCACAACTAGGTAAAGATTTAAATTTTTTTAAATTTAAAAAAAAAATTTTTTTTTGGGTCCGGTCGTGGGGCTTGAACTCTGGGCCTGGGCGCTGTCCCTCAGCTCTTCAGCTCAAGGCTAGCACTCTACCACTTGAGCCACAGCGCCACTTCCGGCTTTTTTCTTTTTGCTTATGTGGTGCTGAGGAATCGAACTCAGGGCCTCAGCCATGCAAGGCAAGCGCTCTACCACTGAGCCACCTTCCCAGCCCCTAGCTAAAGATTAAAAAAAAATGGTTTTAATATTAAGAGACCAAAAGCATAAAGCTTTAGAGATAAATGACAGGATAGCATTGACATATTGTTGAGGCTTATGCTCTTTTCAATATACAAAATTTAATAAGTGTCAAGTCTGCTGCAAATGTAAATTTTACTTTGCCATTTTTTTTTGCAAATTGCTTCAACTAAAATAAAAAAAAATCTTATATACCTTTATTTGTTTCTAAATATCTTAAGGCAATGCACTGGAACTAATTTCATTCCACATTTAAATTTAAATTTTAAACACTAAAGTCATTTAAAATCCTCTCACTCGGGCACAGGTATGGATAGTTAACTGATATGGGAAGAATCAGAATTATTCAGAATGTAGTAAATGGATGCTTACCTAATTTTCTCTCTGCTGGATCATAGAATACAGACTATCCTAATTGGAAAAATTTAGCCTTCCCAGGTTTTCTGCATATAAACACTCCATCAACCTTTTTTTATTAAAGGATTATTCAAGATTAGCTATATGTTGATTGATAATGACTGAGCATGACAGAAAGTTGAGGGAAAACCATTTACTCTTCAGTGAGGTTATGGCTTGTGTTTCACAAAGTGTTATGAAACCTCTCCATGAAACATCTAGCAGCTGTATTTCTAAAAAGTACTTGCATGCTGACACTTTCTGATAATGTCTCAATCCAAGTACTTCTCCTTGGAGTTCAGTACTATTCAATGATGCTGTGTTAGCTTTTTGTTACATTTTGCAGACCAGTCTTGGTGATGAAATTTGGGCTCCCAATTCCATCCACAAAATGCAGACAAAAATTATCTGTTGACAGTGCATATACTTTTATTTTTTATTACAAACATAGAATGTACTACAAATTTTCATAGCAATTACACTGCACTAGGTTGTGGGCAGATTCTAATGTAAATAATATACTGTGTTCATGTAGAGTAGTTGAGTATCCGATGTTTTAATATGCCTGTGGTACTAAAACCAATACCTTACTGATATTGAGTGACAAATACAACTTCCTATAAGTACAAAAGTTTTCCTTGTATCTTTTTAATATATATATATATATATATATATACATATATATATATATATAGTAAAGATACTGTACAGAGGGGTTACAGTTACATAAGTAAGGTAATGAGTACAATTTTTTCTTTATTATTGGTCATGTGCTTGAACTCTAGGGCTGAGCACTCTCCCTCAGCAATTCAGCTCAAGGCTATCGCTCTACCACTTGAGCTACAGTGCCACTTCCGGTTTTCTGGAAAAAGAGTTTCACGGACTTTCTTTCCCTGGCTGGCTTTGAAACACAATACTCAGGCCTCAGCCTCCTGAGTAGCTAGGATTACAGGCTTGAGCCACCGGCACCTGGCATGAGTCCATTTCTTATTGAGCATTTTTACCCCATCCTTTGTTTTCCCCTACCATCCCTACTCTTCACACCTCCTCAACTCATCCCTCCACCCACTCTCTGATAAAGTGTCTTATTATTACATTATTATTATCTCATTATTACAATGGGTCAACCTGAATCCTATCTTTGTATATTAAATGAAGAAATGCTGGCTTGATTTATGCTGATTCTACTTGTGTAGACATAAGTAAAATCACTCACCAATCCAAGAACATATAAATGAAATGGACACCTTTTTTGTCAGTTGGTTTAGTTGTGTTCTACACATTTATTGACAGGTTACAAATTATTCTCAAACTTTAATATATTAAAAATAATCTCTTCTTTTCTTACTTTCTTGGCCAGAAAATCAGCAAGACCTCAGTCAGCATTTCTCTCATAGGACTTTTCACATGGGTTGGTTACCTGTTGACCTGAGGTCCAGTTTTATGAGGACTCC